>NC_044303.2:165378715-165678715 GCF_007474595.2 Lynx canadensis
GGTTCCTGATTTTAGAGGAAAAGTTTTCAGTTTCACCATTAACTGTAATTTTAATTGTGGATTTTCATACATACCCTTAATCAGGTTGTGGAAGTTCTCTTCTATTCCTAGTTTGAGTTTTTTTTAATGAAAGGGTGTTGGATTTTGCTAAGTGCATCTTCTGTATCAAAAGAGATGATCATGTAGTTTCTTGCCATTTATTTTATTAATATGGTCTGTTACATGAATTGATTCCCTTAAATTTAACCAACCTTTCATACCTCAGATAAATCCCATGTGGTTATGCTGTTTAACCCTATTGTTGAAATTGGTTTGATTGGATTTTGTTGAGGATTTTTGCATCTGTTTGCAGAGCATATTGGTTTGTAGTTTTCTTGTATATTGTTAGTCTAGGTTTGGTATCAGTTTTAGCTTTCATGGAATGACTTGGGAAGTGTTCCTTCATCTTCAGTTATTTTGAAGATTTTGTGAAGAATTAGTATTTATTCTTTTTTTTTAGATGTTTACAATGATTCACCAGTGATGCCATTTAGGTTTGGGCTTTTCTTTTGAGAGAGTTACTTATTACTAATTCAAACTTTTTACTTGTTATAGTTCCATTCAGATATTATACTTCCTCTTGAGTCACTTTTGGTAGATTTTGCCTTTCTAGGAGTTTGTTCAATCATTTAGTTTATCTATTTTGTTAGCTCACGGATGCTTACAGTATTTTCTATCATCTTTCCCCCCCCTTATAATTTTGTAGTAATTATTATTTTTCTTTTGTGATTTTAGTAGCTTGTGTCTTCTTTCTTTTTTTTTTTTTTCTTAGCCAATGTAGCTAAAAGTTTGCCAATTTTGTTGACATTTTCTTTTCTTTTTCTTTTATTTTTTTTAGTTTCTTTATTTGAGACAGAGAGAGAGCGAATGAGTGCACAAGCGGGGGGAGGGGCAGAGAGAGAAGGAGAGACAGAATCTCAAGCAGTCTCCCTGCACCATCAGCACAGAGCCCAATGTGGGTCTTACACTCATGAACGGTGATATCATGACGAGCTGAGATCAAAAGTCAGACGCTTAACCGTCTGTGCCACCCAGGCGCCCCAACATTTTCAAAGCATCTTTTTGTTTGTTTTGTTGATCTTTATTGTTTTTATATTTTACATTTTATTTATTTCCACTACTCTGTATTACTACCTTCCTATGCTTGTTTTGAGTTTAGTTTTTATTTTTCTAATTCCTTAAGATCTAATTTCTTTAGCTACATTGAAGTTTTTTATATGTAGTGCTTTTATTTTCATTCATCTCAAAATATTTGCTAACTCATTCATCTCCAAGTAGGTTTTTTAACTCCCCATATAACATTTTTTCATCCATTAATTTTTAAGATTTTGTGTTAATTTCCATTTATTTATAAATGTCCTTTTTCTGTTGAATTATAAATTAATTGCATTGCATTTAGAAACATACTTTGTATGATTTCAATTTTTTTAAATTTATTGAAGCTTGTTTTATGAGCCAGCATATGGGCTCTCCTGTATAATGTTTTATGTGCACCTGGGAAGAATGTGTGCCCTGCTGTTGTTTAATAAAGTGTTCTATACACATTTCTTACTTCTAGTTTATTTATAATATTTTCAAGTCTTCTATTTCTTTTTTCTTCTGATTTTTTTCTTGAAAAAATGATGTCCTTGAAAGTAGACATATTGAGGTCTTTGAAAATAATTGTTCAATTTTAATTTCTCCCTTCAGTTATTAGTTTTTGTTTTACATATTTTGGGGCTCTGATACGTACATAATTCAAAATTAATTAAAATATGAACACAACATGCCAAAATATATACAGATAATCTAAAGTAGTGCTAAGAAGGCACTCTCTTGATAAAAACTATCAAACCTATTGTACTGTTAAAAATGTAATGACCATAGTTTGATTTAAGACGTTTATTCAAAAATGTTAGTTGAGAGATTACAATTTTGTTGTTTTTTTTCACTGTGTCTAGGTAATATACACCAGATTGAGGTTTCTAAAATGATCCCAACTAATAAGTTTTCAATTTTTTCCAGTTAAATTGCCTTTGAAATACAGATTGTTCAGACTTAATACTTACATGATGACACTTTTTATTAATTTTCAATCTATTAGCAGTTTTAATATGCTTGTTTGAACTTGTTTGAACATAGTCCATAGCTGTGTCTCACACTCAAACAGATGAATCAAAACATACCTCTGCAGGGGCGCCTGGGTGGCGCAGTCGGTTAAGCGTCCGACTTCAGCTAGGTCACGATCTCGCGGTCCGTGAGTTCGAGCCCCGCGTCAGGCTCTGGGCTGATGGCTCGGAGCCTGGAGCCTGTTTCCGATTCTGTGTCTCCCTCTCTCTCTGCCCCTCCCCCGTTCATGCTCTGTCTCTCTCTGTCCCAAAAAAAAAAAAAAAAAAAAAAAAAAAAAACGTTGAAAAAAAAAAAAAAAACATACCTCTGCAGTTGAATCACTGTACTGACACTACAAGTTTCTTCCATTGCTGGTGTATACTTGTCTCTCTCTAAGGTTTTTCATGATATGGAATTATAAAAAAAAACATTATCAGATGCAAGCCTAATAAAAACCATTTTGACAAGATAATGTATATTAGTGAATATATTACTTAAAAGCAAATTACTTTTGAAAACTCTGAGATCTACAAAACTAAGTGAGTCAGTCAGTAAAATACAGGCTGTATGCTAGATAAAATGAACAGAAAACAATGATGAAGTAACCTCAGAGGAAATTTATACTGAACTAAACTCTGGGAGGGTGATAAGATAGATCAAAGCACTGAACCTAGAATGAATTTTTGTATGTGTGAAAGGAAAAAAAAAATAAGTATAGATTCTAGCCACATAAAACTGTCAGCTTGAAAATATATTGCTTGCATGGTCAATCACTTGGATAACATTATTTTGTGATATATTAAACGTAGAAGCTATCTCTTATGGCTTTTGAAGTATGACACACAAAACATTCAATAATCTTTATTTTTATGTTATGTTCAATATAAGAGAAAACTATAATAAAATTCATCCCGACAATACTGGCTATAGATAGATATACTTTTTTCTTCTTTTGATAATTTTTATACATTAGAAAATCTTTTTAAACTAATTTTATTTATGGTTTCTATATAAAATTTAGTAGCAGTAGAAATTAATACAATTACTGGTCCAAAGTCCTATAATTTAAACTTTCATTTTATAGACAGCCACTTAAGAACACATATTTGAAATAGTAAGGTAAAATGAATCTCATTTTTATAGTCCTTTTTGTTTCCCACATACTGTGTACTAAGATAATTTGCACAAGCGGTCTATAGGAAATATTAATATGTCAGTTTTATCAATTGATATTTCCTTTAATGTTTCTTAAATGATAGGGATTTATAACTAGCTTTTGGACAATAAATCTTATTTTTTTAATTAACTGGTAGTGAAAATATTAGACACGTGTTATTTTGTTTTTTAAAGTATATCTTTTAGTTTGGATAAACATTGTGAAAATAAAGATCCTGAATATTTGAATCAGACAGAAGGGAAGTGAATATAAAACCTCTAAAGGAAAATATTAAATATTGTGATCCACTGAATATGTGAATTATACTTGAAAAATTTTACCAGTGATGTATCAAAGATTCATGTCGTGCTGAAATTTTGTTTTTCTCTTCATTTTATGTACTGAAATGCTTTCTGCATATAAATAGCTCTGTAGTTCATTTTGATAGCCACAGTCCCTTTGTGACTTTTAAAATTAATTCTGTTGGCAGCTAAAAAAATACTAATACCTAACCAGGAACAGAGAGTTACTGTTTATTACTTTTTTTTTTAACTTTATACATTGGTGAAACTTTAGAATAATAGCCAATAGTTGCAGAGTAGCTATATGCTTGCCATATATGTGATCTTGATCTGAGATTGAGAGACAAGATCACACTCAGATTTATGTTCTACAATTGAAGATGCCTATTTTCAGGTTGGATTATGAATTTTGTAAGCAGTAAGATTTGGCATGCATGGTTTATTGAAAGTTTCCTTAGCAAATAACCTCCTTTTTCCCAATGATTTTCAGCGTCGAGGGGAAACACTTTCAGTGAACAATTTGTGGTTAATGCCGTTCCGTAGGTAAAATCCCACTGAGAAGTGCTCTAGCTAACTTGCTCTGGGTTGTGTTCCAACTTAGTTTAAGGGACTTTAGGGGACACACTCCTGCTGATTCCACTGTTCTTTCCTGTCTTCTTTTTTTTGTAATCTTGACCCAAAAACTATTTTAAGTGATGTCTGATTTGGCTTCCTGTGGTTCCCAAATGTTCACTGACAAAGGATTATTGAAAGAATGTGTGACTCTCCCTTTCTTTTCTTGAATTCAGAGTTTCTGATGTTGATATTAATGTGAAAGGGTCATCCACAAAGAGACAAAGAACACTAATGTTGTAAGGCTTCTCAGGTCTTCTCCTTTATCACAGTTGGGGGGACTCCAAACCATTGGGATCAAATATCTTCTATCACCTCCTTAAAAACATCAGCATCTGTGTCATCATTGGTCTGTAGGCTGTGAGGATTATTCCTAAAGTATTCCTCTCTCTCTGTACAGTCCATCAATTGAAAGCTATAGAACCATGGGATTGTAGGGCTAAAGGGCACCTTGAAGGTCAAATCGCCCAACCCCTTTCCTTTATAGAGGTAAGAAATTGAAGCCTATAGTGAGTAGGTTATTTGTCCATGAGCATAGATAAAGATACAGAAATGAATGAGAACGTAGATCTCTGTCTACAGCAAGGGAACTCCACACTTCATGTGCATTAGTGCTATGGTTTTCCTTGTTTCCTTAATACCTAAGTCATCAAACCTTGTTCAGATACTAGAGAATCTTCTGACATGATAGTTGAGTTGAAGAGACAACATTCTTTAACAGTAAACACTAAATAGAGCTTTAGATTACAAGAATTCTAAAATGTCAAAATTATTTGTTTTTCTAAACATGTCATATTGTCAATCTAGTTTTCATATCAAGCAAAAAGTGATATTGGCTTTTATTCAAAATGGTAGGGGCTTCTATTCAAAGGAACAACAATAAGAAGTCTTTGGTGAAAATAAAGTACAGCATTAATATCTAACTGTAAGAATAGTGAATATGGACTCTCAATGAAGGATATCTACTACAACTGGATTCATAACCAATATAGTTTATCAAATAAGTTTATAATGAAAAATTGCCTTGAGGACTGCTAAGAAAAAAGAACAGTATCTTCAATTATAATTATAAAAACTATACCTTCAATTACTTGAAGGTATAGGTTAACTTGAAACGTAAATGACTCAGCATGAGTCATACAAGTAAGAACTTCTATGTTACTCTTGTAAAAGTAGCTCAAATTCATGTTCCCAGAGTAATAGCACATTTCAACTGAAGAGAGATCAGAAGTAAAGGAACAATGTGCTTTACTTGTGGTGAAATGACACAAACGTATACTACAAAGAAGAGGAAAAGTTAATCTTCCTTTTATTTTGAGATAAAATAGAAAAGATTCAGAGAAACAAAGAGAAATACTGGTCAATAAACTGTTTCCCTCCATGTGTTTCAAGGGGTGAAAAGACTTTTAGAGATACCTAGTCCAAACTTCTTCCAAATGAAGGTGGAAGGAAAATTCAGTCAGTCTTAGCGTAAATGTTTTCCATTCAGATGAGTCTACTTCTTTTTTTTTAATTTTTTTTAATTTATTTTTGAGACAGAGAGAGACCGAGCATGAGCAGGGGAGGGGCGGAGAGAGAGGGAGACACAGAATCTGAAGCAGGCTCCAGGCTCTGAGCTGTCAGCACAGAGCCTGACGTGGGGCTTGAACTCACAGACTGTGAGATCATGACCTGAGCTGAAGTTGGATGCTTAACCGACTGAGCCACCCAGGTGCCCCAGATGAATCTACTTCTTTATTATAGGTAGCCTCTTCAGTTATTAGCTAGGATTTTATATCTTCTTCCACAGATTGAGTGAACATCTGCATCCATGTATCTACTTCAAACATATACCTTGCCTTTTTCTATTAATTTTAGGTTAAATTTTCAAAAGAATATTTTTAGCATTAAGGTCAACTTCCATTTATCTATGATATTGAATAAAATTTATAATATTCAATATTTACAGCAAAAAGATATTTTTCATCATTACTCAACATATGCATCTGTATTTTATTTCTCTTCATTTCTAAAGCTCTATGATTTTTATAGCTTTATGAGGCTAGATTCTTAAAATAGAAGCAGGTGGAAATAGTATGTTCATATATAAGCAAATAATCTCTTTATTTTGATATATTCATAGTGGAAAGAACATTTTCATTGCTGGTCTTGGCATATATGAATAATGCTGGAGAATTTTATATATATATAGATGTCTCTCTCTCTACATATATATGTACATATATATACATATATATGTATATATATATGTATATATATATATACACACATATATATATCCCAGAGAATTATATTTTTTAAAATTACAGAATTATTGCTTACTGTAAATTTTTTTTAAATTTCATGTTGAAAAATGTTTGGTCTTGTGTGTTTGATTTTCACATTAACTTAATATAAAATAATTAAGTATTATGAATGCTTAAAAATTTATATTATTTCAAAAATGGCTATAAATGATACTATGCAAGGACAGTTTATTGAATATTCTAAGCCACGTGCATTTTTATGGAATTTCATGTTCAATCTTTGAAATGTGTATGAAGAGGCAGAAAGTCATATGGGTGATATTCATGCTTTCATCAGTTTGGAACCTTTATGTAAAGAGCAATGGCTGGTTCAAGTCCCCAAGCGTTTCTTCCCATCACTACCACTTTTTGAAATTAGAGAAGGTCAGACACTTGAATACTAATAGCTGGGCATTGGGGCAAGGATGCATGCAAATACTGGTGAAATAAGAAGCAATGTTCTCAAGTAAATTAGCTCAAGTCCATATCAGCCTGTGAGCCTTTTCTTAGCCAGGTAGAAGAGAACTATTCTAACTCTGAAATCCACTAGCAAAACCCCTCACCTTTTAAGGGCTGACATCTTGGGTGTGAGACCTATATGGTAGTAGAAGGTTTAATGTTTTGCTTCACCATCTTGAAATTATCAATAATTTTATTTTTGAACTACTTTTTTAATTCCAATGTAGTTAACATACAATGTTTTATATTAATTTTAGGTGTACAATATAGTGATTCACCAATTCCATATGTTACTCAGTGTCCCTCAAGTTAAGTGTAATCTTAATCCTCTTCACCTATTTCACTCATCCCTTACCCACCTCCCATCTGTTTGTTCTCTGTAGTTAAGAATCTATTTCTTGGTTTGTGTCTTCTTTTTTCCTTTTTCATTTGCTTTGTTTCTTAAATTTAACATATGAGTGAGATCATAAATCATTTATCTTATATTGACTGGTTTATTTCACTTAGCATTATAGTCTCTAGTTCCATCTATGTTGTTGCAAATAGCAAGATTTCAGTCTTTTGTATGGCTGAATATTCCAGTGTGTGTGTGTGTGTGTGTGTGTGTGTGTGTGTGTGTGTGTGTTTACTTTTTAATTGATCCATCTATCAGTGGATACTTAGGCTGCTTCCATTTATTGGCTATAAGTAATGCTGCAATAATTGTGGTACATACATCCCTTCAAATTAGTGTGTTCATATTCTTTGAGTAAATACCCAGTAGTGTGATTATTGGATTGTAGGGTAGTTCTGTTCTTAAGTTTTCAAGGAACCTTCGTACTGTTTTCCACAGTGGCTGCACCAGTTTGCATTCCCACCAGCATGTTAGTTACTTCCTTGTATTTGCCAACCAGTTATGTTGAAAATGATAACTTAAGAAGGAAAAGGAGATAAGACAGATCATAGTCTCTTTCCTTTCAGTCCTTTCTTACACATTACTAAGCCTGAGGTAGGAAGTGTTGGTAGAATATGTTCATATCAGGAAATGAAATAGTGGCTGAATTAGTTTTGTAGAGCATTTCATTTTTCTGTAAGAGTGAAATACATAAGCACATATAGACTAATATTATGAATTGTGTAAATTCAGTAACTCCATGTACATGTTAAATGTTTATTTATTTATTTTGAAAGAGAGAGAGGGAGAGAGAGAACAGAGAGAAAAAATCCCAAGATGCTTAACTGACTGAGCCACCCGGGTGCGCCTTAAATGCTCTTAATATTTGCATTTAAACTGAAATTACACAATATAAAAATAAACATAAAATTCATACTAATAATTTAAAATTTTATTTTTTCTTTATTTAGAAATATTTACTTTTAAATTAAGCCATAATACCTTGGAAATACTGTGGAAAGATTCTGACCATTGCTAGGATAGTATGATGTTAAAACATTTTTAACGGGCCTACTCATTTTTAGAAAATGACTTTTTAAATAAACTCAAAAACAGTGATAACCTGAGTCACCTGTGTGAATGAATTATATATATATGTCCTTCTATTACTTATAAAAAAAGTACACAAAACAAGAGGTTTATTTAGTTTGAAGTTTTGCCAACTAATCTTTACAGATTGAAATCCCTAAGGACACGTTTTTACAAATAGGAATGTATGAAGTTATTCACAAATTCAGCAGCCCTACTTAAAAATGTCTGGAAAAGTGTTTTACACATGAATGCTCCATAGGGTATAATCATTGAATACTTATTGAAGATTACATATGAGCTTCAGTCCTGAGGAAAAGGTGATCTGAGTAACAGCAGATTGATGGATACAAATGACTCAAGTACTTCTCATATTCCAGGCCAGTTATCTGTGAACTAAGGAGGACCTCAACAGTAGTTCATAATAACTGATTTGGAGCTGTTATAGTCATTTAGATTAAAGTCTGTTTAAATATTTGGCTACATATGGTAAATCAAGGCAGATGAAAGCAAGTGTGAACCTATAGGCATGCTGTTAGTTAATAGCCCCAAACCACAGACCTTAGTCAGTTTCTATAGTTCTGAGAAACTCGTGCTGTTTTATTTGAGACTATATTCATGGAAACATAACTTGGTGCAAATGTACACTACCTTCCATAAATCTTAAATTTCATAAGTTTCCTTTCTTGAACCAAGACTACAGTTTCCATGCTTATAATTTGATCAGTATAATCAACTAGTTCTAAAGTTACGATATGATTTTGTGAAGTTACCTGACATCTTCAAGCAGTAGCTTCTTCCATATGTAGAGTGTGACTAAATTATACCACAGAGGGTTTTTGAGTAACAGTTTATGCAAAGGAGCATTTCCCATATCTCATGTTCCATAGTAATATAACAGCATCAGAGCTTATATTTAAGAAATTGTGATTGGGAGAAGTTTCACATTCTAATAATTTAATTTTTGATTTTTCTTACTGTGTATCAACACAGGTTTTTGAAAAAAATATATATTTGAAATTTACTTCCTCTGTTATACATACATCCGTTATTTGTGCTAAAATTCTACAAAGGATTTTAGAGCCAATTTGTTGAAAAAGCTTGACATAGCATTTTGTTAAGAGTATGGAAGATAAAGTTCATGGGGGGGAAAATTGGTCATGAATATCTGAGATGATCTGAAGTAATAAAAACATTGACGAATCCATTATTGTGCTCCCCGTCCTGTGAAGGAGATCTGGATAGTCATATAGAATGCTGTCTTAACACCCACAATTCCATTACCATTGAAAACGTAAGTACTGACCTTGTCAAAAATGGACATACACTTTTTTCTTTGCCTAAAAGGAATTGGATGTTTAGGCTCTGATATTCAGGACTATTTCAGAAAAAAAAAATAAGATTTCACTGGTCCTTATCGTTCATTCTCTTACCTCCTTGTAGGTCACTACCTTGTGCTCATGCATGTCATCATGAGTATATGAGGTTACATGTTGCTTACAAGTGCCTGCCCACATACATGTATATGTAGGGCATCCAGCTCAAACATTTCACTAATGAAAACTATGATTTTTTAAATTTTTTAAAAAATGTTTAATGTCTCTATTTATTTTTGAGACAGAGACAGCATGAGCAGGGGAGGGGCAGAGAGAGAGGGAGACACAGAATCTGAAGCAGGCTCCAGGCTCTGAGCTATCAGCACAGAGCCCTACAGCGGGTCTCAAACTCACAGACCGCGAGATCATGACCTGAGCTGAAGTTGGAGGCTCAACTGACTGAGCCACCCAGGCACCCCTGAAAACTATGATTTTATTTTTTAAATTTATTTTATTTTATTTATTTTTTAATATGAAATTTATTGTCAAATTTGTTTCCATACAACACCCAGTGCTCATCCCAACAGGTGCCCTCCTCAATACCCATCACCTACCCTCCCCTCCCTCCCACCCCCATCAACCCTGTTTGTTCTCGAAAACTATGATTTTAAAAACACTTCAGTTCTATTCTTTTAAAAATGGTCTGTAATGACTGTCAAAATAGACTTATAGTTAAAATGATCTAATTATAGCTCAATTTGATATGTTCCCCTTGCAAAAAGAATATCCCCAACAATCTTTGATCGTTACTTTTAAAGTTAGCAAAGATTTCTGATTAAAAAATGTTCCACACACTCCTAATACCTTATCTTAACCTCTGCCTTTCTCTTTGTCTTCTATCACATATCCATTCAATCATTGTAAAAACCACTTTTGATCAAGGATGGGCTCATTCAAAAATTCATATTTTCTTCTTCTAATTATTTTTGTGCCCTTTTATTTCCCTTTATGAAACAAAGGAATGAAAGATGAAATCTTACAGAGATGCTGTTCACTGTTGACTGGTATACAAATATATTCAGCAAATAAAAATCCAGAAATACCTTTTATACACTAAAGAAACATACTGCTTTGAGGAAAAATGACATTCCAGATTTTTCTTATAAAATGAAACAGCTTGACAGCATTCAGTTCTTTCCCCCCTTTCATGACCCTGATAATTTTTCCTGGCACCATTTGACTCTACTAAGTGTCTATTTACTCCATCACTATCTACAGCAAAGGAATATGGGTAGTAATATTGCAGATACATGAAGTACAAGACATTCTCAGTTGCCCTTTCCCAGTTCTGCTGGCACTTGCTGACAGTTGTAAAAACTTGTTGTTGTCATAAGCAGAGACAACTGCAAAGGCACAAAGGGAACAGATGTATGCTATAATAATAACAAGGTGCCACTTAAAAAAAAATACTTTTCAGCTTAGGGCTACATTTAAACCTTCAGGTACAGTTCATGAAACTCATAATGTGGAGAGTGAGTACTGCTGGTGTCTTTGAGAGTCTCTAGGGGACAAGACTCTGAGATATTGTTATCATTATCACCATCTTGCTAACTGAATCACAGTTAGTACCTTGGTTATTATACCTAAGGGAGTGACTTACTACCCTCTAGGTTGAAATAAAGGGCAAAATGAGATTCTTCCATTGTTGGTGAGTGGAAAACATTCAGGACACACAAAGGAAAAGGCATTCTATTCAATCTCAATCTTTTAAAAATAGAGAACTAAATTATTCTGAATATTCAATCCTCAGTTTGGTCATATAAAATAATTGAGCATAGATTTCGACTAAATGGAATGCAGATGGAAATCTTTGTACAGTTAGATGTATTCTTCCTTCTGAAATATATGCACATCTATTTTCATAGAATTGCAAAAACAAAGAGGCAAGATTTCATGCAAAAGCAGAGTTGCACTTGAAAATGAAAGGATGTTAACATGCCACAGACTGCATGTTTTTAATCTAAGATGTAAAATTTTAAGATGCTGTTGAAGTAATTCAGTTAAATAAAATAAAGGTAATATTGATGAAAACCACTTTCACTTTCATTGATTCATAAACATTGGAGTGTAAATGTGTAGACTTTTTTTCAAACCCTATAGATAGAAATGAGTGTTCTAACTTTAAATATCTGGAAAGGAAATATAAATCGTATGTTACACTTGGACATGAAATAAAATGGTCATTGTGTTTTGATGATGAAAAGTTGACAATGCCCTATATTGCTAACGAATTGTATTTTTTACTCCTTTTCCTGATGTGCCTAATTTTATTTTTTCTATTGTTTCCTATTGTGACCTTGATTTATTTCAAAAGGAATTGTTAAGTGCCTTGTCTATTTGCAATAGCTTAATGTGGGGTAGGCAGATGAAACACAGTGACTTCTCCAAGTAACTTCTGGCCTCGTGATTCTCTTTTTATTTGCTAAATTGCCACATTCTGAGAAATGGTTAAAAGATAAAAATGTCACTAGAGCAGTTTTATGAATTACTTTCCAAGTAAATCTTAATGACGAGGACTTTTAAAACACTTGAAATATGTTTATAAATA
This sequence comes from Lynx canadensis, assembly GCF_007474595.2. Classification (NCBI taxonomy): domain Eukaryota; kingdom Metazoa; phylum Chordata; class Mammalia; order Carnivora; family Felidae; genus Lynx; species Lynx canadensis. Next base: position 165,391,043 of record NC_044303.2, read on the forward strand.
ATTAAACTGGATACATTGTAGGAAAGAGTAGAGGGTACTAGGATGAGTGCTTTTGACAGGGGCAGATGACCATTCAACTTTAAGTGTGAACCATGAAAATAAAAGCAACTGTGCTTGATCATTTACTCAGCACTAGAGGCAATAATCAAGTTCCTCAAATCAATCACACCATCGAAGAGTGATGGCAGGGAGCAGACGCTTTATCAGCAAAACTGCGTATTTTGTATCAGTTTGTCTCTTTGTATTTTTAGACATAAATCTTTAATGTGGAGTTTGTGTTCAGACAGCATTCTCTCCTCCCTACAGGTGTTGACAACACAATAGGATTTGTGGATTTTGAGCACCTGAGGGAAAAATTGTCATATGAGCAAAAATTGATATTATTACATTATAAGACATACTTTAATAAATGTATCTCTTCATCTCAGAGTAACAGTATTTGGACAGACAGTTTAGAAGAAAAATATCTCTATTTTAGCAAATTATATTTTATATCAGATATGGATATTAATATAGATAGCCAAGAATGTTGATCAATTTTATAATATATTTTGTATATTAATATAGATATTATTAGCAAGCAATGGTAGTTCTGTTTTATAGCTCTTTGAATCAAATCAAGAACACTGTATTTCCACTCAGATTAGAACCAGCATTTTTTTTGCTGTTGATTTTCTCACTAAATATTCATGTTTTGTTTTGAAAGCTGTTAAATTGAACTTAGTATCACATTGTTTAAGTAACATATTTCCCAACATTAATTCAGACAGACATTGTTACTGTATTTTGCTTAATACTGACTAAATATAAACTCTTGAATGTTATGGAGAAAGGATAAAAGGGACATGAGAGTTATTGATTGCAATATGAATTTAGCTGTTAATGATTATGTCCATGGGAAATAGAAAATTCAATAGAAGTTGGAGCAAAGACTATCTCTATTTTCTCATATCTAACTTATTTCAAACTGATAGATAACATGATGCCAAACCTTGTGTAGTGAAGTATAGTTGAATTGCTAGTGAATAGGAGTGTGGTTGATGGACTTTATTGTATAAAATGTGGTACAGTTTTGCTCTTATGCTTACTAAACGTGAAAGCCAACACAAAATAGTAAATACTAAAATACTTGAAATATTACTAAATGCTTGTCTCAGTTTAACAATTTTACATTTAGCTTAAGCTTGATGAAAGTTATGTTCCCCCTGAGTCCCCAAGTATACAGCATGGAGGATCACTTACATTTTAAAAAGTGACAACTTGACATAATCATGTAAGTTTGATAAATGTATATTATGTTAAGGTCAAGGGCTGTCTAATTGAATATAAATCTACTGACCTTGGCAGATTCACCATACCCATTTGAAAGTCTTATTATGTAATATTTTTTGTCATTTGCTTAAAAATTTTAAGTAGCAAATGTATATGTATTGTGTGTATTCAAATTTTACCACTTGAAATGTCTACACACTTATAAAACATATTGTCTCTCTAATGTTTATTTTTATGTTTTTTTCTTTGATATATTGTGCTGTTGTGCAGGTTTTATAATGTTGAAATACTAATCCATGCTTTGTCTTCTGCATTATATCTGGATTGTTATATTGGGTAATTTGTGTATACTTATTCTTCTGATGCCATGTAGTTGCTTGCGGAAATTATACATTTAATGTTTGTTTGAGCCATTAAGTTTTGTGAATGCTATCTTGTTGAAAGTCATTATTATAAGTGGATACTAGCCTATCATTTACATCCCTGGATGGAGGATATCATTATGAGAATTTTCCAATGGATGGCCTAAATAAAAAGTTTGATTATTTTTGTTTGAAGGAAATGCAAAGGGATTTGCATTCCCAAGTGATAGATATCACTGATGTATAAAATTATGTCTTGCTTTTGCTTTATTTGAGATCTTATTTTGGCCTCAAAAAAAAGCAATTTTCAAAAGTAAAGTAAAAAATATATCTACATTAATAGATACGTGTTATGATTAGCAGACCATTCAAAAACCAATGACTTTATTTCCCAGTGCCCAGCAATAAAAAAGGCAACAAAGTATATGCTGATGATTTCAATAACCTGGTGTTCAAAAGGCTAGAAGCTTGTAAACCAGAATCTAACATAATTCTGCACATAATATCAAGAGACAATATACATTTATCTTTAGTTCAAAGGTAATGTTAATGCTCTTTGTTTTGAACATATGTGCTATATACTATGTACTATATTTTATAATATAGTCAGGTGACTAAATTGTCAGATGTCAATTAGCAGTGTCCTCTTTTTTATGTTTATTTATTTATTTTAAGAGACAGAGAGAGAAAGAAAGAGTGTGAGAAGAGGGGAGGTGCAGAGAGAGAGAGGAAGAGACAGAATCCCAAGCAGGCCCCATGCTGTCAGCACAGAGCCCAACGCAGGGCTCAGTCTCACAAAACGTGAAATCATGACCTAAGCTGATGCCAAGAGTTGGTCTAACAGTCTGAAATCCCCAGGTGCCCCAGCAGTGTCGTCTTAAACAGAAAATACAAGTTTACTGAACTTAAACTTTGAACCACATATTTCTTAGATGACTTCATAAATGTTTAAGTTGAAAAGCTGTACAGACATTGTGCCTGGTGAGTCAAAAACTAAGTGTAATACCTGGCATATGTTTGAATTTTTGTTGTAGGCAGAGGGACGATAGCCTCCTAGATCAGTATTTCCCAGAATTTAATTACTGGGGCAATGTCTCTGCAGAATTTCAGTAAGTATTCACACACACACACATTCACACACACATACACATGCATACACATGTGCAAACACAGTTTTATAGTCAAATACATTGGGAAACTCTTGGTTAAACAAAGGAAAATTCATCTCTTTATGGCAAGCATTCTAAGATACTATAACCACAATAATTTAAACTGTCTGAATCCAGAATATGCATATATTAGATAAGGTATTCCCAAAGGACATAGAAAGAATTTTTATGGAATATCACACAAGAATGTCATTCTCTGAAATTCTTTAATATTCTAAATTTTTTTATTGTTACTAAGTCCACTGTAACTTGGAAATTACATCTTAGTTAAATTTGCATTAATACTTATGACTTCTTACAACTTCAATATTGGCTTCTAGGACCTTGTGCTTTCCTTATCATTTGTATTCTTCCATTCATAGGAGAAAACAAATATGACTATTTTTTTATTGACAGTCCACCAAGAAGTTAATTGACCATGAGGGCTTCCTCCCCTTACCATCATTCTGTCTCATGATATGAGGCAAAGCTCTTTCTTTTTCTCTTACAAAATGGAGGAAGGTGAATAATGAGCTTTCATTTAAGTCTGATATTATGATCAGGGGCATTTTGTTGGGAGATGGAGTCCAATTTGAAATTATAAAGGTCTCTCACAGTACTTACGGTCCTGCTGAAACTACCTCTTCCCAGCTTTGACATTACTCACATCCAGGATTGAAGGCAACTGATCTCAAAATCCCCCATGCACATCATGAAACCACCAGTTCTGATCCACATCCTCCCTGTCCTAGAACTATAGACTTTCCAGAAGATAACTCCATAGAAGACCATAACTGGAACTAATTATCACATCCCCATAAGAAACCATCAAAATTAATTCAAATACTCTGTGTATCCTCATTTATGTCAGCATTCTAATTAGTTGAAACTCATTTCTTCCTTAATCATTTGGATTCTTAAATACACAAAACTCTGTATATCTATTGAAGTAACTCATTCTGTAACAACATAAACTCTTTCATTTGATCATCGAACAGAGAAAATCTCCTCTACCCTCCATGTATTTCAATATGCCTTCCACTTCTTGTTTTAACTGAACTCTAGATATTACCTAAGGACACTTCTTTCCCAGAAACACTCTCTAATAGTCTTCTGCTCACACTTCAACTAGCAATGGTTCAGGAGTTAGGATAAGTTTTATCCATCATCATGCAAACAAATGGATACAAAATAATCTGCTTAAAACATATCAGGAGAATATGTGAATGTTTTTCTGAATAGTTGTAAACACAAAAAATATCATTGAGTTCTATCACCTTGCTTACTACCTTTCTTTGATCAGTTTTATATTATTCTTAGTGATGTTAATATATAGGCAATGTATCCAACACTTTCTAATTTTAGTTTTGTACTTACCTCACCTCCAGTAACTTTGTCCTACACTTTATGTCTATCACCCATTCCCATCATCATTCCCTCCAGATGTTATCATTACCAATATCTGGACCACCTCCAAAGTCTTAATTAAAAATATTCCAGGGGTGCCTGGGTGGCTCAGTCAGTGAAGCGTCTGACCTCAGCTCAGGTCATGATCTCACATTTCTTGGGTTCGAGCCCCATGTCTGGCTCTGTGCTAACAGCTCAAAGCCTGGAGACTGCTTCAGATTTTTTGTCTCCTTCTCTCTCTGTCCCTCCCACATTCACGCTTTGTCTCTGTCTCTCAAAAATAAATAAATATTAAAAAAAAAATTAAAAAAAATATTCCAGTGTTAGGGTGCCTGGGTGGTTCAACTCTTGATTTCAGCTCAGGTCATGACCTCACAGTTTGTGAGTTCAAGCCCCATGTCAGGCTCTGCTCCACTGCTTGAGATTCTCTCTCCCTCTCTCTTTATGCCCTTCCCCCACTCAAAGGAACATGTTAAAAACTATTCCAATGTCTGCCTTCTAGTTTTATATTAAAATATAAACTCTTCAAGAACCCCAACTCTCCAAATTCTTTGATTCTACCATGCTCTCTCTTCACTGAAACCAATAGTTCATTGTTGATCTCCCTACTTTGGTAGTTACTCCCCATATTGCTAACATTAGATTCCTTGGGCTATTACTAAAATCAACTCTTTGCATTTACCCTCAGTTCCCTTACTTTTTTCTTGCTTTCTTTGAACAAGCTAGCTAAACCATAAATTCTACTATCTGTTTATGCTCAGCTTGCACCAGGACAGCTGGCCAGGATTGGAAAAAAAAAACAAAAAACACACAACTAATCTCAGTGATCTCACTCTAAAATATAACCACAAAGCTTAAGATGGCCATCATGACATACACTACATTTCCTTAGAGAGTATATTTTCCTCTTCTCCTCTCTTTGCCAACCACTGTCCACCCTCCTCTACCCCAGCCAATTGCTCTCAGCAATGCTCAGAATTGCTTTTGGTTTCAGGTTACAAAAAGTTAAGTATAACAGACTGATTTTCTCAATATCTCCTGTCTTGAAGACCAGCCAGTTTCACAAGATATCAGTGTATCCACTGGCTTCCACATTGAGGAAGCATAGATCAAAATTGATCACTCTCTCAAAACACTTTGATCACACAGCTACTGTGACACACATTTGTGTATTTTTTATTTTTTGTTTTTAAACTTATTGGCCATTCATTCTCAGTTTTTGTTTTGTTTTGTTTTGTTTTGCCGAATAATCCTTTCTCCATCTCAAAAAGTTGTAATAGCACCACTTCCAGTTGAAGAGTATTTTTTCTTATCTTTTGATAGTCACAACTATATTACAACTTTAGTTTACCATATATAAAAATGATGACACAGTTTCAACTTTTTCCCTGAAATATAGACTTCCATGTCCAACTGACTTATTAATAGTTCTACTTGCATCTTACTAGGAACCTCAAACATAAAATATCCTAAACAAAACTTTTATTGCTCAAACACACTCTTCGTTTTCCTTTGGTGTACCACATTTCAGTAAATAGCATAGACAATCCCCAACTTTTGATGGTTCAGCTTAACATTTTTTCAACTTTGTGATGGTGTGAAAAAAATACTCATTCAGTAAAAATTATACTTCAGATTTTGAATTTTGATCTTTTCCTAGGCTAGTTGTATTTAATATGATACTCTCTTATGCTGTTTAGTGGCAGTGAGCCACAGCTCCCACTCAGCCATGTGATCACAAGGGGAACAATTGATACACCTACAACCGTTCTGTACCCATACAACAATTCTGTTTTTCATTTTAAGTATAGTATTCAATAAATTAAATGAGATAGTCGACACTTGATTATAAAGTAGGCTGTGTGTGAGATGATTTTACCTAACTATAAGCTAACACAAGTCTTCTGAGAACGTTTAAGTTTGGCTAAGCTAAGTTATAATGCAAAGTAGGTTAGGTATATTAAATATATTTACACTTAGACTATTTTTAACTTATGATGGGTTTATTGGGACACAATCCCATCGTCAGTTGAGGAAGGTCTATAAGCCTTTCACCCAGTTGTATAAGCCAGAAACCTCGGAGTTACCCTTTACTGCTCTTTAAACTCATACTCCATATTGATCTTTAGAAAATACATTGGTTCTACCTTTAAAACATATCCTGAATCTGACTTCTCATCCTCACTCCCTCCACTGACCCTTTTATCCAGGCTCTATTATTTCTTGCCTTTATTTTACAATAAAGCTTTTACTTGTGTCTGTGCTTCTTCTCTTACTCTTTTCATTGCATTTGTTAAATAGTCTTTTAAAACATGAGTCAGATTATGTCTCTTCCCAGCTTATTATCTTCTAATGGTTTCTTGCTGGGTGACTGTATCAAGTGTGAATAGTAAGTACATACTGATGTATAGACCAGACATAGATATAATTTATGCAGGTAAGCAAGGTTTGCTTGTCTAAATGATTCACGGAGAAGTCGGTAGAGTCAGGATTCTTGGTAGAGAGATTAGAATCATAGTACAAGAGATCTGTGAGCTTTAGGGTCATAGAAATATTCTCTAAATTAAATTTAAAGTTTTAGTGAATAAGTTAAAATTATAATACACCTCCTGGAAATTTAACTATCTCCAATCAGGCCCATATCTACATGTCAGAATCATCTAGCATTTAATCTTGTAGGCTTTATCTTTGCTCATTTACCTGGACCAGAGTAATCGCTTCCAAATTAAAGATAGAAATATATTTACTAGGGAAAGTATATAATCCCCAGGTATGAACAAAACTGTCATTTCTCATGAATGAGAATCTAGCAGCCTAGTCTATCTTTCCTAAACTAAGGGCTAAAGAATTGAACTTTGTTGAATTTTGTTGAACTTTGTTGAACTTTGTGCTCCAAGTCTGTCTGCAACCATTGTCTAGAATCTATCCAACACTTGCCACACTTAAAATAGAATCTAATTTTGGAAGGAGCTATAATGTATTATGCTAAGCAAAATAAGTCAATCAGAGTAAGATAAATACCATAAGATGTTAGATGAATTTATGGGAAGGGAAGAGAAAGGGAAGAGAGGGAAACAAATTACAAGAGACTCTTAACTATAGAAAACAAACTGTGGGTTGATGAAAGGAGGTGGAAGGGAAATGGCCTAGATGTGTGATGGGTGCTAAGGTCACTTGTGATGAGCACTGGGTGTTGTATGTAAATGATGAATCATGAAATTCTACTCCTGAAACCAATGTTGAATTGTATGTTAACTAAAATTTAAATTAAAAAAAGAACGTAATTTCTTTACTAATGCCTATAAATCCAACTAATGCCTATAAAATCCAATGAAGTCTGTCTCCTACAAACATATTCATTACTATCTTCACCTTTTCTTAGTATGCATCAGGTACCCTGGTTTTCTCACCCCGAAACACACTGTGAACTCCAAGTTTCAGAGTTTTGTACCTTCTTTTCTTTTTGCCATAATGCTGTTCCTTCAGAAATGCACATTGCTTACCTTGCTTACCCCTGATTTTATTTAGTTTTGACTCAATGTCAGTTCCTTAGAGAGACTTTATCTTACTATCTAAATAAAAGGTCATCCCTCTTCAGTGTTACACTGCTTTCATTTTTCTTCATAGAACATATTAGTCTCTGAGATTTTTTCTTGTTTGTTGTTTTTACTGAATGAATAAAAAATGAGTTATGTAATTGAATATGTGTGTATTTACCTGAAATGTCAAATATGAAAAACATTTAATAACAAAACTCTATTAAGCTTTTAGTTTAATTGGGAAGGCTCATAGGTTTTCTGTTGTTTCACTTCACGTTCTAATGAGTATCACAATTAAGTGTTGCTTTAATTAAAAAGCATTTTTAATGTATGTAACCAAAGTTGTTTACCCTGACAGCTTCTTCTGACATGTTAGTAATTTCAAATTCATTCATCTAAAATGTAAATCAGCATTACATTTAATGCAATCAAAAGGTTATTGGGCTTGAAAAGCTCAAAACAAATGAAAGCATTTCTAAGTACTAAGAGAGTAAGGACTCTTAAGAAGGAAATGTATGTTTTTTCCTGATATCTGTGTTTTCAACTGAAGTGCAATTCTTCCTCTATCTCACCTTTGGGGAATCAAAAATGAGAACTCAACAGGAAGGAAAAGTGTGATAGTGTAGGTTGTTTGCTCTTGAAAACTTATTAAATTCTGAGAGAAAACAAGATTCAAAATAATTGAAAATGCTCATTTTCAATTTGCCTTGTTTCTGCTAGTAGATGTTACTGTTGAAAAAGTAAAATGTGAAATTAAGAAATAGTATGAGGTGCTTCTAATATGTACTTTTTGCCTGTAAATTACTAATTCTTTTATATTGGAAATATCTCCCCACCCCACCCCACCCCCTCTCTCACACACACAGACAGATGTGTGTTTAACAAAAATAATGTATATACAAAAACAGTTTTCTGAATTTCAAAAAAATGTATCATGGATAGAATTGCAAATAAATTCCATGATCAGGGAGCATAGTTTTTGAAAACCTTTGCTCCAAAGAACAAGATTATATTTCAGACTTACTGAAGAGCCTGCTGTTGAAAACCTCAGTGAGTGACTGAGTAGTATTGTGTATTTGACGTTATTACAGATCACTGTTGTGTTAAACATCAAATGGGGATAATCTTTCCTTTGATTTTTGTGTGTGTTTGTGTGTCTTCTCCCTAAGAATAACTGTGTTCATAAATTACTGCTTCTAACTGAAACACTGATAATTCTTAGGTGAGAATGAGATTGGTTTTACTTTTTCCAATTGATCAAGACAGTCCCAAGTTCATTAAACAAATATTATAACTTCAGTTCTGATACAGAACAACTAAAAGGTCTTTTGTTAATCTTCTTCATCTTACTTCAATTCCACCAGATTTGTTTAGCCCTAATTAGCCATTAGCCCTAATGTAGCTAATGGTTTTACAAAACAAAGCAAAACAAAACAAACAAAAGCATACCTTTTTATGCACCATAACTTTTCAATGCTGACAAAATTTATTTTTCTTTTTCTGGTTAAATATATGAGAAAAGTTGTTCTCAAGTAGAGTGTTCCTTCTTTCTTTCTCTGAAAGTGTCTAATTCATTATGGGGAAAATTATGAATTAAGCACTAAAGTAAATTTTCTTTGTTTAATATACTTCAAAGAAATGGTTAGAATAAATAAAGTTAGGAATAGAAACACTAGATATGATACTTAGCTATAATAGTAATATTTTATTTGTTAAAATGCAATTATCATATCTTATGTAAGATGAGAACTTATAAGGTATACATCTAAGCTATCTGGTGAGAGTGTTTTATTTAACAGAAAAATTCATATAGTAACATTAACTTCCTTCATCTTATCCAATCATTTGCATGATTCCCTAGTATATCCTTCCCAGGTGCAAATAAAAAAACCTGGTTGCTTTAGTTTGTATAGAGGCATTAGTGTCACCTCAGGGTCTCTTAGGTCCCACAGACGTGGCTTGTCTCTAAGCATTAATAACCCAACATTTGGATAAGTGTATCCTTGAGTTTTCCTTTCATTTGTAAACACAGAGAAGACCAGTTTTGTTATTGAGCTAAAGAAACTCATAGGAGATTTCTCTAAAACACTATATGCTAATCAAGTCTTTAAATGCATCTTTCGTGGGGTGCCTGGGTGGCTCAGTCATTTGAGTGCCCATCTTCGGCTCAGGTCATGATCTCATGGTTGGTGAGTTCGAGCCCTGCGTGGGGCTCTGTGCTGACAGCTCAGAGCCTGGAGCCTGCATCAGATTCTGTGTCTCCCTCTCTCTCTGCCCCTCCCCCGCTCATGCTCTGTCTCTGTCTCAAAAATAAATAAACATTAAATGCATCTTTATTATTCTATATATATTTTACATATTCTATATATTTATACATTCTATCTTTTTGAAGAAATAAATATTAGACCTTCTTATTTTATCCTCCATGTCTCTTGAGTTCTTTATTTTTAATTTCTTGACTGCTCTGTATTGTATCCTGGTTAATTTCTTTAGCTAGTTCTCTGTCATTAAAATCTCTATCTATAGTTTTGTCTAAAATGCTTTTTAATATTTCTACCACTCCATCCTAATAAAGCTATCTGTTAACCCATTTTAAAATGTATCACTTCCTTCTCCCATGTAAATAAACAAGCAATGTAAATTATCACAAATAATTACAACTTATGATATATAGTTATTGTATGATTATTCTAACTTCTGTAATGTTTATTTTTGAGAGAGTGAGAGAGACAGAAAGAGAGACAGAGTGTGAGTGGGGGAGGGGCAAAGAGAGAGAGGGAGACACAGAATCTGAAACAGGCTCCAGGCTCTGAGCTGTCAGCACAGAGCCTGAAACGGGGCTCAAACCCACAAACAGTGAGGTCATGACCTGAGCCAAAGTCGGATGCTTAACTGACTGAGCCACCCAGGCACCCCTATTATATAATTATGCTAAACAATTATAAATTGTATTGCTGGTTCACAAATGTGTACAAAATGATATTGGCCAGTAAATGTCCTTCATGCTGTCATTGATTGAATTTGGCATGAAGGGTGGGAAAATCTCCCCTCATTTGGAAGACTTGAAAGACATGTTTTTTGAGCATGTACTCAGATACTTTTATAAGGATATGGGTGCTTGAATTTTTACCAAGTGAACAAATCCAAATAACCACCACCAAAGGAATGGAATATTACCAGTATCTAGAACCCCCTGGGACCCCATTCCTAGATTTTACTATTCCTCTTGCTCAAGGATAATGACTATTGTGACCTAAAACAACATAGATTACTTGAGGCTGGTTTTTGTTCTGTTTTATTTGTTTAAGTTCATAGGAATTAACTCTTCAGTATCTGGTATTTTTTATTAAGAATTAGGTTTGCAGAATTCATCTTTTTTTGGTTTTGTTTTTTGTTTATTTATTTATATTGAGAGAGAGAACACAAGCGGGAGAGGTGCAGAGAGAAGGAGAGACTGAATCCCAAACAGGCTCCACACCATCAGTACAGAGCCCAGTGAGGGGCTCAAACTCATGACCTGAGCTAAGATCAAGAGTCAGATGTTTAACTGACTGTGCCACGCAGGTGCCCCATCATCCTTGTTGTTTTTAACAATAGTTTATTTCCATGACTCAGTGTTTCCTATGAATATGTCACAATTTTCTATTCCACTTAGATAGACATTTGGATTTTTATATTTTCTGACTACTATGAATAATGCTACTGTAAGTAGCCTTGTACATGCCTTATGTGTGAACATACTTTTCTGTTGGATATGTATAGGAGAGGAATTATGGGATCATAGAATCTGCCAAACAATTGTCCAAAGTTGTTTGAACCAATCTAAAATCTGGTAGATTGATCCTAAGTACTAATTCAACATATTTAATGGTAAGTATTCTACTCATGTTACATTTCTTCTTTTTTAAAAATAAATAACAGGTTTGGAGACTACCATTTTGTCTGAGTTTTCAAACTTTTAACACAAAGATTTTCCTATTGTATATTTCTCTGTTTATTCTTCATTTATTCTCTTAATCCATTATTCCTGAGGCCTACTAATTTTATTAGTCTTTTCAAATAACCAGCATTTGGTTTTGTTAATTTTATTTTAATTTTGTGTCCTGTTTCATGTCTTCTCATATTTTTAATTGTTTTCCCCTTCTACTTTCTTTAATTTATATCCATTATTGTCTTCACTTATTTTTTGAATACTTTTTTTTAATTTAACTTTATTATGGTATAAATAACCTATAATAAATTGCACATACTTAAATTGTATAATTTGATGCCTTTTAGAAATAATAGACATTTCAATTTAGGATAGGTTTAGATTGATAGAAAAATTACAAATACAGTATAAAGAATTCCCATACACCCTATATCCAGTTTCCTGTTTTCACATCCTATATTAGTATGGCCTATTCATCCATCACAATTAATGAACCAGTATTGATACATTAATATTAAGGTCCATAGCACAAGATATATACTCTTAGCAAATTATAAGTATTCAATATATATATATATATACAGTATTATTAACTATAATTACCATGCTGTACATTGGATTTCCCAGAATGTATTTATCCTATAAGTGTAAGTTTGTACATTTGGAATAACATCTCTCTATTTCTCTAACCCTCTAGCTCCTGGAAACCAACATTCTGTTCTCTGTTTTTATAAGTTTCAGGTTTTTTTAGATTTTACCTATGAGTAAGATCACGTAGTATTTGCTTTTTATGCCTCGCTTATTTCACCTAGCATAATGTCTTCCAAATCCATTCATGTTGTCACAAATAGCAGATTTTCCATCTTTTTAAAGCTTGAAAAATACTCTGTTACATCACATTTTCCTTATCTATTAATCCATTGCTGGATACTTTGGTTGTTTGCATATTGTTGCTACCTTGAATAATACTGTAGTAAATGTGGAAGTGCAGGTACGTTTTGAGCACATGATTTCAATTCATTGTACTCAGAATTGGAATTCCTGGATTATCTGATCTTTCTATTTTTAATTTTTTGAGGAAACTCTATACTATTTTCCTTAATGGCTGTACCATCTTACATTCTCAACAAAAGTTACAAAGTTTGCTTTTTCTCTATGCTCTTACCAACACTTATTGTCTCTTTTTGATAATAGGCATCCTAACAGATGTGAGGTGACATCTCATTGTGATTTTGATTTGCATTTCCCTAATAATTAGAGATGTTAAGCACCTTTTCTTGTACCTGTTGTCATTTGTATATCTTCATTAAAGAAAAATCTATTCAGGATTTTGCCCAGCTCTCCCTCAGATTGTTATTTTTGCTATTGAATTGTATGTGTTTCTTTCCTATGTTGGATATTAATTTCTAATCCAGTAAATGGTTTGCACATGTTATCTCTCATTCCTTAGATTGCATTTTTATTTTATTGTCTCTTTTGCTGTGTGTAGCTTTTTAAAAATCTGATATAGTTCTACGTGTTTGTTTTTGCTTTGATTGCTTATGCTTTTGAAGTTATAGTAAAAAAATCAGTGCCAAGACCAATGTCAAGACATTTTTTCTCTGTTTTTCTTTTTTTTTTTTCTAGAAGTTTTGTGATTTCAGGTTTTACATTAAGTCTTTAATCCATTTCAAGCTATTTGTTTTTAATAGTGTAAAATAGGGGTCCAGTTTCATTTTTTGTGTGTGTGAATATACAGTTTCCCAACACCATTTAGTAGAGATTATTCTTTCTTCATTGTGTGTTGTTGGTGCTCTTTTCAAAATTTAGTTGACCATATGAGCACGGATCTATTTCTAGGATCTGTTCGGTTCCACTGATGTCTATTTTTATACCAATACCATACATACTGTTTTGTTTACTTCTGTTTTTTAATGTAGCTTGAAATCAGGAAGTGTGATGCCTCTAGCTTTGTTCTTGTTTCTTGAGATTGACTATTTGGAGTCTTTTGTAGATACATGTTAATTTTAGAATTATTGTTTCTATGAAAATTGTCATAAGATTTTTGATAAGTTGCATTGAATCTGTAGATTGTTTTGGGAATTATGAGCATTTTAACACTATAATTCTTCCAATTTATGAACACAGAATGTCTTTCTATTTATTTGTGTGTTCTTCACTTTCTTTCATTACTGTTTTATGGTTTCAGTGTACAGATATTTTACCTCCCTAGTTAAATTTATTCCTAAGTGTTTTATTCTTTGTGATGCTGTTGTATATTGGATTGTTTTTTTAATTCCTTTTTAAAAATATATTAAATATATTGTCAAATTGGTTTCCATACAACACCCAGTGTTCATCCCAAAAGATGCCCTCTTCAATGCCCATCACCTACCCTTCCCTCCCTCCCACCCCCCCATCAACGCTCAGTTTGTTCTCAGTTTTTAAGAGTCTCTTATGCTTTGGCTCTCTCCCACTCTAACCTCTTTTTTTTATTCCTTTTTTTGAAGGAAAAAGCTAGTTTACAGATATAGGACTTATTTTTTCATATTGAGTTTGTATCCTGCAATGTATTAAATTCATATTTTTACATATAAGACCATGTCATCTACAAAGAGACAATTTAACTCTTTTTTTTCCCCCTTGATTTGGATGCCCTTTATTTCCTTTTCTTGCCTAAGTGATCTGGCTAGGCCTTGCAATAATATGTTGGATAGAAGTAATGGGAGTGGTCACTTTTGTCTTCTTTCTAACCTTAGAGGAAAAGCTTTCAGCTTTTCACCTTTGAGTATGATGCTATCTGTGGACTTGTCAGTAATGACCTTTATTATGTTGAGGTATATTCCTTTTATTCCTAATTTTTTTCAGAGTTTTTAACATGAATGGATATTGAATTTTATCAAATGCTTTTTTTTTTTTGCATCTTTTGAGATCCTATAGCTTTTATTCTTCATTCTGTTAATGTGATGTATCACATTTATTTATTGGTATATGTTGAACAATCCTTGCATTCCAGAACTTGTCCCCCTTTTTCATGGGTTATAATCCACTTGATCTGCTGTTGAATTCAGTTTTGTAATATTTTGTTGAGACATCAATACTTAGACATTGGTTTGTACTTTTCTTTTCTTGTAATATATCGTCTAACTTTGTTATCAGGGTAATACCGGCCTCCATCTAAAGATTGACTTCTTTAAATAATTGATGGACTTCACCAGTAAAGCCCTTTGGTCCTGGACTTTTGGTAAATTTTTGATTATGATTTAGCCTTCATACTAGTTATTGATCTATTCAAATTTTCTATTTCTTTATGATTCAGTCACGCTAAGTTGCATCTTTCTAGGAATACTTCCATATCATCTAGAGTATCCAATTTGCTTGCATCCTATTTAGTTTTAAAAAATGTACACTTTTTGACATTACTCAAATAGTTGGTGTAAGATTTAGCAAGTAAGTATTTTTAAGAAATTTAGTATATTTACAAATCCAGGTTGTATCATTTCACTTCATATTGTTCCTCAAAGTGGAATGTTTATTTGTTTGTTTGTTTGTTTTTAATAGAACCGGTGGAAATCCAACTCTTTTGAATAATCAGGGGTGAAGAACCTCTTTGGTAGGCATAGGTCAACTTCAATTTAACATATGTATGGCACCTGTTAAACATCATTATTTAAGTAAGTAATTGAGCAAGGAATGAAAAAATGAAAGTAAAGGAGGAACTTAAATATTCTCTTTTGGAACAGAGTCATACTCAGACACATCTAAAAGAAATTATAGAAACTAAAAACATGGCTCTTATTTAAATCTGGCCATCTTTTCTAATACTCTTATTCCTTTTGGGATTCCACAGAGCTTGCAGTATTTTAACAGTGGAAGTAAATGTAATATTTATTTACATGTCTTCAGTTCATATTACTAATTTGAATTGGAATTCAAGTCTTTTTGACCATCTTGCATTTTTTTTCTGTTTCATGTTCAGTGTATTGTTTTGACATATCATTAAAAAGTTCAGCTAAAAGCACTCACAGTTCAGCAAGTGGTCTATAAGAATCATTAATCCTCCTATGATCACTAGCATGAAGTTGAGACGAGGAGTATACTTATTAGGAGATCTTAGAAAGTAGGTCAGTCAGTTTTATTGACAATGTCCCTTTATCAATCATTTGACTTCATTAAAATAAAATTTTAAAAGCCTCCCTCTGCATCAGAATCTTTCAAATATTCCCTAAGCAGGTAATGCTTACAGGCACAAAACATTCAATAAAACTGACTTGGAAAAGGATGCAATGGAAAGTGGGTTCATCAAACTCTTTAAATTACCTACACTGCTAGAACTTTTCTTTTTCCCTTCAGTGTCACAAACTTCAGTTTCATAAGTGTATTTAGTTAGTTATATGTTAGATCTGTTCTGTACAATAACATATAGCCAATAACAGTAGCCAAATGTCACTATTTAAATTTAAATAAAGTAAAATTAAGTAAACTTTGAAATGTAGTTTCTTGGTTCCTTTACTCATATTTCAAGTGCTCAACTGCTGCATTTGGCTTGTGGACACCGTTATGAATAGTAGAAATATAGAACATTTCCATCATCTCATAAATTTCCATTAAACAATATTTTTTTTATATCTTAGTGGCGAATTAGATAAACTTTCTCTTCACTCACATTATCTCAGTAAGGTTCTTCCATACAACCCCCACTAGCCATAGAGGATCTGCAATCTGCATATTGGATGAACCTTCTCTAAAAGTATATGTCTGTCTTCCTATACCCTCTTAGGCTCTTTTCCCCCAAGCAATTCAGGGGATTTGATGCTAGCCATCTTCAGTCTTTACCACTTTCTAGGCAGAGCATTATAGCTATGGATTCAGAATGGGGGACAAAATAAGACTCTTTGCTATGCTGTGACTTTGAAGGGAAATATTAAACTGAATAGAATGTATGTGTCAACATAAAAAAGATACTGTTCATATACATTGCATTGTCCCTCAACTTGTTCCTGCTATACATGAGCTTTCTTTCAGACTACTCATGATTGAGGTTTAAGAGCTTTGATTCTGGAGGTACAGTGCTGTTTTAGTGATAAAAATAAGCCTTAATATTTTTTCTTTGCTTTATCTATTTTTATGTGGGCAGCAGATAATTTCTAGAATTCCTACGAGATGTTCTAATGGAATAGCAGATTGAGCTGCCAGCAGTGTCAGTATTGCAAGATAAAAACATAATGCCATGAATCTATATATCAAATGTTGTGTTGCAAATGAAACACTATCTACTCCATGTAAAATCAGCTTCTCAGCCCTATCTTTGAGCTGTTTTTCTTTGATTCCACAATGTCAGTGAATGGCTTAGGTAACCCACTCCATTCCCCCTTGAGGCCGTATGGAAAAATTATTTCAGCATTGCTTTATGAAAGGAGTATTGAATCATTGGTTGTAAAGAGAAAAATCTAATTAAACCTCGATAAAGTGTTTGTCACTCTGACTCATGGAAGACAGCGTTGTGTCTGACTTGTCTTGAATCGACAAGAATGAGCTAGGGATTGGTGATTTTAAAGGTTAGGAAGAATATAAGGGCACGGGGATCTGAATGCTTTCAGATCACTAAAGAAGTTACAGAGGATTATAAATTTATTTTGGACTATGAAGCCATACGCTGGCTCTGAAACTTGATTATTTAAGGAGTCACTTAAAGTATCATAGACATGCTAACACCCTAGGAGAATCTTAATGCAGTAGCCTTTGGAGAAATATACCACTGGGTCTGCCTGATTCAGTGTATCACACTGTGATTTGGATTTATAGCTTGTGTGTGTGTTTTTTATGCCTTTAAATTAACTGAATAAAATAAAAATAAAACTCCCTGCATACAAAGTTAAGATAATTTTCAAATGAAAGTGACACAGTTTGCTCTTCTAACCTTGCTTTGTGTTTCAGAATCTTTTTCTTTTTCCCAAAACAGACTTTGACTTACAGATAAGGTTCATGACTTAACAATTGCTGGACCAAAAAAAATATCCTTTTCAAAAGGATGACAACCAAAGTAAAACCTGTCACTGAAAGCAATAAAAAGATTAGGTGAAAAAAGTGTGGAGGGTGTGGGAGGTTGGGAGAAAGGTTCAGAAGGGAGGCTCTCAGTCATTCCAGTCTAAAAGCCATTGTCAAGTTAAAAAGTCAGGAGATAAGTGTTAAACCTCACAAAATAAAAATGCTGAAAGATAGGATGGGAATTAAAATACAGGAAGTAGATGAAGCAAACAAGCAAACACAGCAATAGGTATCAAAATAGAGAAGACCAGCAGAGTGATGAATTAAGGAAAATCAAGTTATGCCACAACAAAATTAGTTTTTATGCCAAGGTTGAAACATCTATGTGTTTATCTATGAACACTGACTGGCCACTGGGTCCTTAAAAGTTTCACTGAGGTATCTCAGTCCAATATTGTATTTGTGTGGTTCTTAACCTTTTTAAAGCAATGGATCCTTTTCAAAGTCTGATGAAATCATGTACCCCCTTTCTTGGAAAATGAACAGGCTGATGTACACACATAAAATCCTAATCCCTATCCTATATTAATACTTTCTACAGCACCTATGGTTTTTCTTCCAGTCTTTGCTGTTCTAATTCTAATGAGCAACATTTCATTATTTTATTTTTTTCAATATATGAAGTTTATTGTCAAATTGGTTTCCATACAACACCCAGTGCTCATCCCAAAAGGTGCCCTCCTCAATACCCATCACCCACCCTCCCCTCCCTCCCACCCCCCATCCACCCTCAGTTTGTTCTGAGTTTTGAAGAGTCTCTTATGCTTTGGCTGTCTTCCACTCTAACCTCTTTTTTTTTTTTTCTTCCCCTCCCCCCATGGGTTTCTGTTAAGTTTCTCAGGATCCACATAAGAGTGAAACCATATGGTATCTGTCTTTCTTCGTGTGGCTTATTTCACTTAGCATCACACTCTGCAGTTCCATCCATGTTGCTACAAAGGGCCATATTTCATTCTTTCTCATTGCCACATAGTACTCCATTGTGTATATAAACCAGAATTTCTTTATCCATTCATCAGTTGATGGACATTTAGGCTCTTTCCATGATTTGGCTATTGTTGAGAGTGCTGCTATAAACATTGGGGTACAAGTGCCCCTATGCATCAGCACTCCTGTATCCCTTGGGTAAATTCCTAGCAGTGCTATTACTGGGTCATAGGGTAGGTCTGTTTTTAATTTTCTGAGGAACCTCCACACTGTTTTCCAGAGTGGCTGCACCAATTTGCATTCCCATCAACAGTACAAGAGGGTTCCCATTTCTCCACATCCTCTCCAGCATCTATAGTCTCCTGATTTGTTCATTTTGGCCACTCTGACTGGCGTGAGGTGATATCTGAGTGTGGTTTTGATTTGTATTTCCCTGATGAGGAGCGACGTTCAGCATCTTGTCATGTGCCTGTTGGCCATCCGGATGTCTTCTTTAGAGAAGTGTCCATTCATGTTTTCTGCCCATTTCTTCACTGGGTTATTTTTTTCAGGTGTGGAGTTTGGTGAGCTCTTTATAGACTTTGGATACTAGCCCTTTGTCCGATATGTCATTTGCAAATATCTTTTTCCATTCCGTTGGTTGCCTTTTAGTTTTCTTGGTTGTTTCCTTTGCTGTGCAGAAGCTTTTTATCTTCATAAAGTCCCAGTAGTTCATTTTTGCTTTTAATTCCCTTGCCTTTGGGGATGTGTCAAGTAAGAAATTGCTACGGCTGAGGTCAGAGAGGTCTTTTCCTGCTTTCTCCTCTAGGGTTTTGATGGTTTCCTGTCTCACATTCAGGTCCTTTATCCATTTTGAGTTTATTTTTGTGAATGGTGTGAGAAAGTGGTCTAGTTTCAACCTTCTGCATGTTGCTGTCCAGTTCTCCCAGCACCATTTGTTAAAGAGACTGTCTTTTTTCCATTGGATATTCTTTCCTGCTTTGTCAAAGATTAGTTGACCATACGTTTGTGGGTCTAGTTCTGGGGTTTCTATTCTATTCCATTGGTCTATGTGTCTGTTTTTGTGCCAGTACCATGCTGTCTTGATGATGACAGCTTTGTAGTAGAGGCTAAAGTCTGGGATTGTGATGCCTCCTGCTTTGTTCTTCTTCAAAATTACTTCGGCTATTCAGGGCCTTTTGTGGTTCCATATGAATTTTAGGATTGCTTGTTCTAGTTTCGAGAAGAATGCTGGTGCAGTTTTGATGGGGATTGCATTGAATGTGTAGATAGCTTTGGGTAGTATTGACATTTTGACAATATTTATTCCTCCAATCCATGAGCAGGGAATGTATTTCCATTTCTTTATATCTTCTTCAATTTCCTTCATAAGCTTTCTATAGTTTTCAGCATACAGATCTTTTACATCTTTGGTTAGATTTATTCCTAGGTATTTTATTATTCTTGGTGCAATTGTGAATGGGATCAGTTTCTTTGTGTTTCTGTTGCTTTATTATTAGTGTATAAGAATGCAACTGATTTCTGTACATTGATTTTGTATCCTGAAACTTTGCTGAATTCATGTATCAGTTCTAGCAGACTTTTGGTGGAGTCTATCAGATTTTCCATGTATAATATCATGTCATCTGCAAAAAGTGAAAGCTTAACTTCATCTTTGCCAATTTTGATGCCTTTGATTTCCTTTTGTTGTCTGAGTGCTGATGCTAGCACTTCCAACACTATGTTAAACAACAGGGGTGAGAGTGGGCATCCCTGTCGTGTTCCTGATCTCAGGGAAAAAGCTCTCAGTTTTTCCCCATTGAGGATGATGTTAGCTGTGGGCTTTTCATAAATGGCTTTTATGATGTTTAAGTATGTTCCTTCTATCCCGACTTTCTCAAGGGTTTTTATTAATAAAGGACGCTGAATTTTGTCAAAGGCCTTTCTGCATCGATTGACAGGATCATATGGTTCTTTTCTTTTATTAATGTGATGTATCACGTTGATTGATTTGTGAATGTTGAACCAGCCCTGCATCCCAGGAATGAATCCTACTTGATCATGGTGAATAATTCTTTTTATATGCTGTTGAATTCGATTTGCTAGTATCTTATTGAGAATTTTTGCATCCATATGCATCAGGGATATTGGCCTGTAGTTCTCTTTTTTTACTGGGTGTCTGTCTGGTTTAGGAATCAGAGTAATACTGGCTTCATAGAATGAGTCTGGAAGTTTTCCTTCCCTTTCTATTTCTTGGAATAGCTTGAGAAGGATAGGTATTATCTCTGCTTTAAACGTCTGGTAGAACTCCCCTGGGAAGCCATCTGGTCCTGGACTCTTATTTGTTGGGAGATTTTTGATAACCAATTCAATTTCTTCACTGGTTATGGGTCTGTTCAAGCTTTCTATTTCCTCCTGATTGAGTTTTGGAAGCGTGTGGGTGTTTAGGAATTTTTCCATTTCTTCCAGGTTGTCCAGTTTGGTGGCATATAATTTTTCATAGTATTCCCTGATAATTGTTTGTATCTCTGGGGGATTGGTTGTAATAATTCCATTTTCATTCATGATTTTATCTATTTGGGTCATCTCCCTTTTCTTTTTGAGAAGCCTGGCTAGAGGTTTATCAATTTTGTTTATTTTTTCAAAAAACCAACTCTTGGTTTCATTGATCTGCTCTACAGTTTTTCTAGATTCTATATTGTTCATTTCTGCTCTGATCTTTATTATTTCTCTTCTTCTGCTGGGTTAGGCTGCCTTTGCTCTTCTGCTCCTATTTCCCTTCGGTGTGCTGTTAGATTTTGTATTTGGGATTTTTCTTGTTTCTTGAGATAGGCCTGGATTGCAATGTATTTTCCTCTCAGGACTGCCTTCGCTGCATCCCAAAGCGTTTGGATTGTTGTATTTTCATTTTCGTTTGTTTCCATATATTTTTTAATTTCTTCTCGAATTGCCTGGTTGACCCACTCATTCTTTAGTAGGGTGTTTTTTAACCTCCATGCTTTTGGAGGTTTTCCAGACTTTTTCCTGTGGTTGATTTCAAGCTTCACAGCATTGTGGTCTGAAAGTATGCATGGTATGATTTCAATTCTTGTAAACTTATGAAGGGCTGTTTTGTGACCCAGTATATGATCTATGTTGGAGAATGTTCCATGTGCACTCGAGAAGAAAGTACATTCTGTTGCTTTGGAATGCAGAGTTCTAAATATATCTGTCAAGTCCATCTGATCCAATGTATCATTCAGGGCCCTTGTTTCTTTATTGACTGTGTGTCTAGATGATCTATCCATTTCTGTAAGTGGAGTGTTAAAGTCCCCTGCAATTACCACATTCTTATCAATAAGGTTGCTTATGTTTGTGAGTAATTATTTTATATATTTGGGGGCTCCTGTATTCGGCGCATAGACATTTATAATTGTTAGCTCTTCCTGATGGATAGACCCTGTGATTATTATATAATGCCCTTCTTCATCTCTTGTTACAGCCTTTAATTTATTTTATTTTATTTTTTTTATATATATGAAATTTATTGACAAATTGGTTTCCATACAACACCCAGTGCTCATCCCAAAAGGTGCCCTCCTCAATACCCATCACCCACCCTCCCCTCCCTCCCACCCCCCATCAACCCTCAGTTTGTTCTCAGTTTTTAACAGTCTCTTATGCTTTGGCTCTCTCCCACTTCAACGTCTTTTTTTTTTTTTTCCTTCCCCTCCCCCATGGGTTCCTGTTAAGTTTCTCAGGATCCACATAAGAGTGAAACCATATGGTATCTGTCTTTCTCTGTATGGCTTATTTCACTTAGCATCACAGTCTCCAGTTCCATCCACGTTGCTACAAAAGGCCATATTTCATTTTTTCTCATTGCCACGTAGTATTCCATTGTGTATATAAACCAGAATTTCTTTATCCATTCATCAGTTGATGGACATTTAGGCTCTTTCCATAATTTGGCTATTGTTGAGAGTGCTGCTATGAACATTGGGGTACAGGTGCCCCTATGCATCAGTACTCCTGTATCCCTTGGGTAAATTCCTAGCAGTGCTATTGCTGGGTCATAGGGTAGGTCTATTTTTAATTTTCTGAGGAACCTCCATACTGCTTTCCAGAGTGGCTGCACCAATTTGCATTCCCACCAACAGTGCAAGAGGGTTCCCGTTTCTCCACATCCTCTCCAGCATCTATAGTCTCCTGATTTGTTCATTTTGGCCACTCTGACTGGCGTGAGGGGATACCTGAGTGTGGTTTTGATTTGTATTTCCCTGATAAGGAGCGACGCTGAACATCTTTTCATGTGCCTGTTGGCCATCTGGATGTCTTCTTTAGAGAAGTGTCTATTCATGTTTTCTGCCCATTTCTTCACTGGGTTATTTGTTTTTCGGGTGTGGAGTTTGGTGAGCTCTTTATAGATTTTAGATACTAGCCCTTTGTCTGATATGTCATTTGCAAATATCTTTTCCCATTCCGTTGGTTGCCTTTTAGTTTTGTTGGTTGTTTCC
The DNA here is from genome assembly GCF_007474595.2 of Lynx canadensis. Classification (NCBI taxonomy): domain Eukaryota; kingdom Metazoa; phylum Chordata; class Mammalia; order Carnivora; family Felidae; genus Lynx; species Lynx canadensis. Next base: position 165,414,131 of record NC_044303.2, read on the forward strand.
TTTGCTGTGCAGAAGCTTTTTATCTTCATAAGGTCCCAGTAATTCACTTTTGCTTTTAATTCCCTTGCCTTTGGGGATGTGTCGAGTAAGAGATTGCTACGGCTGAGGTCAGAGAGGTCTTTTCCTGCTTTCTCCTCTAAGGTTTTGATGGTTTCCTGTCTCACATTTAGGTCCTTTATCCATTTTGAGTTTATTTTTGTAAATACAGCCTTTAATTTAAAGTCTAGTTTGTCTGCTATAAGTATGGCTACTCCAGCTTTCTTTTGACTTCCAGTGGCATGATAAATAGTTCTCCACCCCCCACTCTCAATCTGAAGGTGTCCTCAGGTCTAAAATGAGTCTCTTGTACACAGCAAATAGATGGGTCTTGTTTTTTTTATCCATTCTGATTTCCTATGTCTTTTGGTTGGTGCATTTAGTCCATTTACATTCAGTGTTATTATAGAAAGATACGGGTTTAGAGTCATTGTGATGTCTGTAGGTTTCATGCTTGTAGCGATGTTTCTGGTACTTTGTCTCACAGGACCCCCCCTTAGGATCTCTTGTAGGGCTGGTTTAGTGGTGACGAATTCCTTCAGTTTTTGTTTGTTTGGGAAGACCTTTATCTCCTTCTATTCTGAATGACAGACTTGCTGGATAAATGAATCTCGGCTGCATATTTTTTCTGTTCACCACATTGAAGATCTCGTGCCATTCCTTTCTGGCCTGCCAAGTTTCAGTAGAGAGATCAGTCACGAGTCTTATAGGTCTCCCTTTATATGTGAGGGCACGTTTATCCCTTGCTGCTTTCAGAATTTTGTCTTTATCCTTGTATTTTGCCAGTTTCACTATGATATGTGGTGCAGAAGATCGATTCAAGTTACGTCTGAAGGGAGTTCTCTGTGCCTCTTGGATTTCAATGCCTTTTTCCTTCCCCAGATCCGGAAAGTTCTCAGCTATTATTTCTTCAAGTACACCTTCAGCACCTTTCCCTCTCTCTTCCTCCTCTGGGATACCAATTATGCGTATATAATTTCTTTTTAGTGTATCACTTAGTTCTCTAATTTCCCCCTCATACTCCTGGATTTTTTTATCTCTCTTTTTCTCAGCTTCCTCTTTTTCCATAATTTTATCTTCTAGTTCACCTATTCTCTCCTCTGCCTCTTCAATCAGAGCCATAGTTGTCTCCATTTTATTTTGCATTTCATTTAAAGCGTTTTTCAGCTCCTCGTGACTGTTCCTTAGTCCCTTGATCTCTGTAGCAAGAGATTCTCTGCTGTCCTTTATACTGTTTTCAAGCCCAGCGATTAATTTTATGGCTATTATTCTAAATTCACTTTGTTATATTGTTTAAATCATTTTTGGTCAGTTCATCAGCTGTTGTTATTTCCTGGATATTTTTCTGAGGGGAATTCTTACGTTTCATCATTTTGGATAGTCCTTGGAGTGGTGCGGGACTGCGGGGCACTTCCCCTGTGCTGTCTTGAATAACTTGCTTTGGTGGGCAGGGCCACAGTCAGACCTGATGTCTGCCCCCAGCCCACCACTGGGGCCACAGTCAGACTGGTGTGTGCCTTCTCTTCCCCTCTCCTAGGGGCGGGATTCACTGTGGGGTGGCATAGCCCGTCTGGGCTACTTGCACACTGCAGGCTTGTGGTGCTGTGATCTGGCATATTAGCTGTAGTGGATCGGCAAGGTGCACAGGGGCCGGAGAGGCAGGCTCAGCTAGCTTTTCCTTTGGAGATCTGCTTAGGGAGGGGCCCTGAGGCACCAGGAGGGAGTCAGACCCACAGGAGGGATGGATCTGCAGAAGCACAGCATTGGGGGTTTGCCTGGTGCAAGCAAGTTCCCTGGCAGGAACTGGTTCCCTTTGGGATTTTGGCTGGGGGATGGGTGAGGGAGATGGCGCTGGCTAGCGCCTTTGTTCCCCGCCAAGCTGTGTTCTGTCATCCGGGGCTCAACAACTTTCCCTCCCATTGTCCTCCAGCCCTCCTGCTCTCCGAGCAGAGCTGTTAGCTTATAACCTTCCAGATGTCAAGTCCCGCTTGCTGTTGTAACACACTCCGTCTGGCCCCTCCGCTTTTGCAAGCCAGACTCCGGGGCCTCTGCTTGGCTGGCGGGCTCCCCCTCCGTCCCTGCTCCCTCCCGCCAGTCCGTGTAGGGCGCACCACCTCTCTGCCCTTCCTACCCTCTTCCATGGGCCTCTCGTCTGCGCTTGGCTCCGGAGACTCCGTTCTGCTAGTCTTCTGGCGGTTTTCTGGGTTATTTAGGCAGGTGTAGGTGGAACCTAAGTGATCAGCAGGACGCGCGGTGAGCCCAGCGTCCTCCTACGCCACCATCTTCCCCAACATTTCATTATTATAGCAGCCCTTTCTCTTGATAGATATCTATTCACAGTAAATAATTTCTTATTCTGAGGGTAAATATGCCTGCATGTAAACTAAACTAATAGTGCTAGTTTTGCTGTCTTGAACAACACAGAAAAAAAAATCTCTTCCACCTGATAGTCCTTTTCATATTACAGTGTGAAACCTGTGTTCCATGACTTGTTTCTCTAGACTAAATTCTTCACATTTTTCAACTAGTTAAAATGACATTTTCTAGAAAAGAAAGACTTGGACTGCCAAAGTGACATTCGGGACTTTTCAAATCCCTGATAAAATTAATAATTCGACCCTGGGTTGTTATTATTGCTCACCCTATAAATTCTACTTCATACAAATTGGTCTGTCCATATGTAGACTGTAGACTTTCCCACCTTTATGCTTATGTGCTTACTCCTGCCTAGAATTAACATTCATTTCCTGCCTATTCAAATCCTACCCATTCTTCATAATAACGTATATTTAATACTATGTGTATAAAATATCTAATGTTTTACATGTGTTATATTATTTAACTTAATAAAAACTGTGAGGGACCCTGTCATTCCCAATTTCACAGACAGAGAATGTGATGCACATTATGCTAAAGGCACACAACGTGATAAATCCACATAGTTTCACTTTAAGTACCTCATTGCCTTCAAAACCTCATTCATATGCTACCTCATAAAACACATTTTTTTTTGTAGTAATCTTATATCTCTTTAGGGACAGTAACCAAGGTCAGGAGATCTTTAGATAAGGTAAATCTATGAGATACCTTTGGAAAATTCATTTACAATGCTGTTGTATTAAAAAGGAGCATTCATAGGTTGAATATGGAAAAAGCAGCCAAGATTTAGAGTTTTCTAATCATGTGTTATAAATAAAGAGAATCAGGTTTAGAAAGGATTGAGAAATGAGCAAGATTCACAACTACAGGGATTACAGAATAAAACAAATGGCTAAAGAAGGACCTTTCAGAACAAAAACACGTATATAAAACCAGGTGCACTTTCATTTGTGCATCAGTTTGCTCAAAAGATAGAAAATCAAAATGCCAGACAGTGCAGGATAATAAAACTAAATTATCTGCTTTGTATTGTTGGCATCTATTCATAAGATGGGTGTTTATTAAAAGCATATCTAATAAATTATAATTGAGCTCATATGATCAAGCTCACAATCAATATGGGAATGGACTCCAGAAAGGCATAGATACCCATGGGCATGATTTATTGGGAAACATGAATGTAATAATCTACCACAACCTGTTCTCTGAACCCAATGATTAAAGACTCTTTCATATGCAAACTACACTCACACTCTCCCAGAACCCCCAAAATATCTCGTCTTTTCATGGTGTTCAAGAAAATGAATTTGGTGCTCTTAGGAAGTATGAATAACTTTTAAGACTGGAAAGCTTAATTTTGTCTAGAAAGATAGAACTCTAGAGTGAAAGAGGGGAGAAGACTAGAAAAGGAAGAGAAAATCAGCCCCTGACACCAGGGATGGATCTGGATACTAACATGTAGGCCACAGTGTTAGGAGCTGTCGTGGTATTTTCAGCTAGATTGCAGTATTCTTCTGGTGAAAATAAATAATTTCAGAGAACACAAACACAAGATAAAGACAGTTTGAAACCATAATGAAATGAAACAGACAAAAAAATCACCATTACATAATTGTGTCTAAGCACAAACAAAAACAAGATCATTATGATGAAAATACCCCTTTCCTGGCTAAAATTAACATCCACTAAGTACTTACCAGTGATAGCTTTAGCTTCACTCTAGTATTTCCTCCTTCTAGATAATATTAAGATATCAAATCTTTTTTTTTCATTTTTTTAAATGTTTTTATTTATTTTTGAAGGAGAGAGAGAGAGAGAGAGACAGAGCATGAGCAGGGGAGGAGCAGAGAGAGAGGGAGACACAGAATCAGAAGCAGACTCCAGGCTCTAAGCTGTCAGCACAGAGCCTGATGCGGGGCTCGAACCCACAAGCTGTGAGATCATGACCTGAGCCGAAGGCGGCCATTCAACCGACTGAGCCAACCACGTGCCCCAAGAAATCAAATCTTAAAGTCACTTCTACCGCCTAAGAAAATTAAATTTAGAGCAAAACCTCACTTCCTGGAATCCTCCCTCAAATTACAGAACACAAGCCCAAATTCTACAATAAGCAGTTTCTAATATCCTCTTACTGAAATGCCCCATGGTTTCCCATAGTGTTCATTCTCTCTCAGTGCAGTGAGTCGATAAATCCACCTTGTTCTGTTAAAGGTGTATCATGGTGGTCTTTGGCTGGAAACATTGGCATTGGCTCTGTCATACCTGAATTCCCTGATCTGCTCATCTTCATGAGGTCTGGGTGAAGATGAGGCTTCGCAATTACAACTACTCTTGATCTTAAGATCTCAAAACCAAAACAAGCAAACAAGCAAGCATCCACTCTATAAATGTAGACAAAGGCAGGATAACCATAAAAGCTGCTTGAATTCTTTCAAAAAGGGGAGGAGTGAGAGACTTTACTAAATGCCTCTCAGTAACGATTCTGAAATCTAGCTGAAGGTAGGTTTACAGGGTCTCCTCTTCTAAGGGCAAGGAGTATTCCTTGATTAGCATCCTGTTCTGTTCCCTGGGAATGGTCCCTAATCTATTATTCTCTCTAGTATTGATTCTACTCTCTGAGTGTTTGGCTCTGCCCTCTGAAATGTGTTTCCATTTTCTTAAGAAATGGGTGCATTTGAAGCTGAATAGATTTTTGAAGTCTAATCTCTGCAAAAAGTTGATGGTCCAGAAGCTACTTTTTATTTTGGATTGTTTTTGACCTTTTGTATCCAAACTCACAACTATTGTAAAAAATTCTCAGTTTCCTGTGAATCTAATCATGGCTTATTACATGCTCTAAAAACCATATCCAAAATTCTTTGGGCTTGTTAGACTTCTGTGTAATAATATCTACAAGTTGTTGTTTTAGTTCCTTGCTTAAAGTTCATGTATTCAGACATTAACTTCACATTTCTAAGATCTTAACACTCTCAAATGATCCTTAGTATGAAGACATTTCTTTGAGAATCTTCTGTTTTAGGCAGGCAGAGGGGGTTTCATAAAGTTTTATTTTTTGACCCACCAATTGTCAGGTGCTCTATATTTCCTTAAAATTCTACTTGAAAACTAAACAGTTCTTTCTTCACTTTCTGTCTGTATTCCTGTACCTCTGTCTGTCTGACTGTGCAGCTAAAAGCAGCCAGACAACTCTGTACATGTTCTCCTATCACTTTGCCACCACAGAACCCTCCTTCCAGCCTCCAGGAGTGGTTTCCTCACTGTCTTTTCAACTTTCACTAATGGTCTGTTCACCATTTCTCTACCCTCCACTCTGTGCCAGTCACAAAATCAATGCCATATGTTTAGTGTTTTTGAAGGGTCGCATCCCAGATTTAAGTTCCAGTTTCTCTTTCAGTTACTTATACTTAAAACAACAACTAGTTATTTGCTTGCTGTTCTACAGTCTGGGCTGAACTCAGATGGATGGTTTAGTCACATTGCACAGGTTCAGTCATCTAACCATTTAGGGCTAAGTCATCCAAAAAGGCTAGAGCCACATGGCTGGAAGTTAGCTGGGGCTGTAGGTCAGGGTAGTTTGGTTCTCCTCCACATGGTCTGTTTTGACGCATAGCCTGGGATTTTTACAAAGCGGTGGCACTCTTTCAAGAAAACAATCACCAGTGCTGAAGTGTTTATCAGGCCTTAGCTTGTATCATTTTTGCTGATGCCTATTTACCAAAGCAAATCACAGGGGCAAGCTCATTTAAGTAAGCATATACTAAGAGATATGAAATATTAGTGGACACTAATGTAATCACCTACCAATTTTATCCATACGTACCTGGACAGTGGGTAATAATATTTTTTCTGGATTTTATATCTTACTTAAAATGAGATTTAATTAGCTTTATAATAAAGATATTAACATATATTTAATGTTAACATATCTTAATGAATTCTTTCCTATGTAATCATGTTGTTTCAAAGACAGAAGTAATAAGTTTGGATTTGAATACATTTAAATGTTATACTTTATAATATATATGGTTAAAATTTACAAGTGATTTATAGCTTGTCAAAACAATAAAGACAAATTTCCAATATTGTGCTGCTAATATTTAATAATATTCTTATTTATTTTTTTCTCTCTTCACCTATATGCTATGACACTGTACTAATATACTACAAGAATCTTCACAAATAGAAAATGCATGTAATTTCCATTTAACTTAAATACTGTATTTATGAAGAAGAGTCAACACAGTTATTTAGGAAAATTCATACTTGACCATTTTATTCAGTACTTATCTGATACTTTAATACATTTCAAAATAAAATTCACACCATCATTCAAATTTACTTTATTTTCTGTCTTTCAAGAACAATGATTTCTCCATTAAATACTCTCCAAGAAACCCACTATGCATAACAATTTTAGAAGATCATATTGCCAATGTGTTGTAACTGTCTAACATTTTTAAAAGTCCCAACTAGAAAGATTTTCTTTTTTTCACTGAAGTACCAAATAACACAAATGCTTTCAGGTGCTTAGACTAGCTTAAAATCTATGTATTTGCCTGTATCTTCTAGTAATTCAAATGTTTCTAGCCACATAAAATTTGGCTAAATTAACAAATCCTTTCAGTAAATATAGCAAATAAAATATTGTAAGGAACACCCTTTCTTCTCCATTCAACACTTAGATAACGTTTGAGGTCACATAGACTTTATTATGTTTATCCCACCATCCCTGCTGGTATTAATAAAAGCCACATTTTATTTAAATTAACCATCTCCATCTCTTCCTATAGGCTCTTGTTCAGACAAGGTGAGCATAGATAATAGTTTGCAGAGAGTAAACATGCAAGCCCATGAACAACAACAACAAAGAAGAATGAAATAAATTGTTTCTTGATGTCTTATACCTAGGCCCACTTAATCAATTATAATTATAAATCCTCCACAATTTTATTTGATTTATTTATTGCTGACACAGATAGCCACCAAGTAGGAAATCAGAAAATGGGGGAGAAAAAAAGAAGATAAGGCAGAATTTGTGATTTATTCTATTTCTTATCATGTATACATGAGTACTAATGAGGAAACGTATCACTGTCTGGTGCATGGATATGAGGGGATTGTGCTACTTCCTACTTACTTAGTTTCTAATATGTGAATGCATGTAGACATATAGGTACAGGAAAGGAGAAAATAGTGAGCAGAATAGAAATCCAGTACACCAATATCCCATTTGATTTAATGAAGACATCTGGACACATAAACAGTGCTAGAATCTAAAATTCTGTGTGGAAATTTTACTGGCTATTTTGCACAAATACTTGTTTTGTTGTGTCATTTGGAAAGAAAACAATAGGGCTTAAGGGAGAATAATGTTTGACAACAAAAAAGATATAGGAGGGGCACCTGCCTGGCTTAGTCAGTAGAGCGTGCAACTCTTGATCTTGGGGTTGTGGGTGTGAGGACCACGTTGGGTGTAGATATTACTTAAAAATAAAATCTTGAAAAAAAGATACAGAATATATGGCTTACAATAAGAATCATGTCCGCTGAAAAAGTAGGGTCTGGCTATCTGAGACAGTATATTAAGCATGATGTGGTGAAACAGTAAAATGCTGAACTCTTGCTACTAGCCAGGAATAGGGATTATACTACATAAGCTTTATTGTGGATTTTATTATTGTTCTTAATGGAAATTTATTTTCAGAATGATCACATTCGGGGACTTGACTTCCTGAAAATATAAAACAGGCAGATAATCACACTTCCCAATACTGTAACATACAAAAAAACATATAGGGATAGAACCGAGTGCTCAAATTTAATGGAGGGAGAGATTGAGAGGGAGCAGGTAGAGCATGATACAGCCACTATAGGTTAGCAAGTAAACTGGGAAGACAGCAATGAAACGAATCCTTTGTTTTTACAGTTCCTCAGGTACTTGGACCAACTTAGAGAAAGTGTACATGAAATCAAATGAATATATACAATATTACCAAGGGATTCTAGTTCAAGATGGTGGAAAGAGCACAGCTCTTTGCCTCCCCTGGTCCTTATCTCATTTAGCTCAGAAAAAAAATCCCATTTACCCAGTAAAATAACTACCATAATAAAGGAGAAGAAGGGGGGTTAAAAAGGAGGATGGGGTGGAGGCCACTGCAAGGCTGATAAAACAGAAAAAGGAATATTTTCATGAATTTCTGAAATATCCAAAGCAAAATGTGATAGTATCAGTAAATTAGAGCAGAGAAAACTCATACAAAAACACTTGAAGACAACAGCTACAGCAGAGGTGGAAACTAATGTATTTGGCAGAATGCAACAGAACCCAGGATCAAATTCAGGCTTCCAGGAGGCAAACAGGAGGGCATGAGAGGACTGTGAGGCAGATAATTATGGACAGAAATTGTCAGACTACCCTAAGAACTGTCAGGTCAGTCAAAACCTCTCTTCCATGGATGCAAGGCTTCAGGCTGCAACATTTAATTCCCCCTGGAGTTCAGAGAAAGGATGAGTAAGAGTGGGAGATGTACCCCGGAGAGGGTACATAGTGTGGGTTTTGGAAAGGGGTGAGAAAAAGGGCAGATTCTAACATTGCTGTGGAGTACCACAGAGAGTCCAAGAGTGAATAAACTGAACATTTATCCACATAAGAAAGGAAAAAGATATATACATGTGTGTATATATATATATACATATACATATATATACATATATAGGTGATTTTTATTATATATATATATATGCTATATATATATATATATATATATATATATATATGCTAAAACTAAGTAATTAAGAAATCATTATTTTCTTTGTTGTTATTTTAGGATTCCTAGTCTCAAGCTAAAGGAGGATTACTCTCTTTTGAAAGTTATTCTTTTTCCTTTTGGCAAGCAGAAGAATCTAGTTTACACAGTGGTCCCTGAGTAACTTGACAGAGGGGCCTTGGTGTCAGGTCTGGAACTGTCTATTTATTCTTCCAAGGGCAGTGATAAGATAGAGATAATAAAATAAAGTGGATAAAGAATCATGAATTGAAATAAATTTTCTGGATTATAGATTGAGCTTCTTTACTTTAAATAATCTATTTCATATTTGTTAATCCTCTTGCTTAATTCTGTCTAGAGTGGGAAATAGTGGGTATGGATGAGTTAAACTAAAGGGCAGGCAAGAGATTTTGAACAGGAAGGTTTTGGAAGTTTTAACAGCTTGTTTATAATACTGGAAATTCTTAGAACAGAAGGTACATAATTTTTAAAGGCTAACATGAATGATTCTGTTTCCCCTTATACTTGTTCCCCTTCATCAGTATGGATAATCACAAACTGAATAAATAAGAATATATGTTCATAATACTGTTAGAATCTGTTATTGTAATGGTATAAATACCGTTAATCAGATGAAATTGTATGACCTAAAAACATAAGGAAAATCACAGAGACTTCATTTGTCCATCCATTTCCTACACAAATAACTACATTGATAAATAGAAAAGGATATAAAGATTGGTGTGTGAAGACTGTAGTTGACTCTTCCCGGTACATATTTACAAGTAAATTGTCAACTTTTAGCTTTACTTTAAACTGGGTTGTCATTGCAAGCTTATGTTATGACTTTGCTGTCCATTTATTATTTTATAAAGATCTTTAACATATTTATTTAGATTAATTCATATACCACCAAACTGACTCTTTTAAAGTGTGCAATATTTTTAGTATACTAAAACTGACTCTTTTAAAGTGTCAATATTTTTAGTATACTGAGAAGTTACAAGATGAGAACTAAAAATGGAACATTGGTTTTATTGAACTAGAAGTCATCAAGGATCTTGTCAAGAGCAGTGTCCATGGAATGGTAGGGAAAAAAAAGACTGGGGTGGGTTTCAGAGAGAATGGAGAGAAACTGGAAAACTCTCAAGTATTGAAAACCCTTTCAATAAGTTAAATTGTGTTGTAAAGGAGAGCAAGAAATAGAACAAGTAGAAGAATAAATAGGGTCAAAAGAAGGTTTATTTTTGAACTTGGAAAATTAAGTATCTAGAGAAGTTCATAAATTGACACTAAAGTGTTACAAATGAAACTACAAATATTAGAGGTTTGTTTTTTTTTTTCACTCTAAATTCTGAGAGCATAATATATACTTAATTTTTGTTTATTTTATTCCACATAGCATTCTTTCTACCTGACGTTGATAATACCAAACTTTCATTGTGATGTTTTTCTCTTTTGATATCTTACTTACTAATAAGACAGTGAAAATACTGTTTTTCCTTCTTAAGAAAAAATACTTAAAAAAAAAACACTCTGGATTTTAATTCACAGCATCATGTCCCTGCTGAGTCTTAAATAAAGGAAAAAAAGAAAGAAAAAGTTCTAAATAAAATTCTAAGAATCAGTAATCAGGCAATTGTCATCAATTTTCCAAAACACATGAAAAGGAAGCCATCAATGTATTTTGCAACTCTTGCAGACTCTAGACTGATATTGATTTCTTTATTGATTTTCTTAATATTTTCTGGGGAGTATTATATGTGCATACTAAGGTATTGGCATTTTAATATCTTTCTCTGGGGAAAAATGAATGCAAGTTTTTGTTAAAAAGAAATGCTAAGTAATTGCACATCAACTTCAATACAAACAGGTAAATGAAAGGTTGGCTGCTTTTGTTTATTGCGACTCATGTGTCTCCTGAGGCTTAGTTTCCCGGTAATCATTTTAAAAAGGCAAGTGTCTGTAGATTATTTACCTCTTTACAAGACTTTACAAGATCTTATAGGCACATGCCCCTTTTATTAAAACCTGATCATGATGTGCTAAATGTCAACAAAGTCATTTAATCATGCAGCACCATGCATTTTTTATAATGATTCCTTTTAGGGCTTTTACCAAAATGTTTAGCAGGCCCATCTCACAACTGTTTTGAAAGAAGTATGTTAGACTATGAATAGGAAAGCAGCAATGGATCCTTGTCTTCACTCTGTTTGGTGTCTGCTTTTTGGGCTTGAAGATAATTAATAATGGCAAATGAAAAGCCAGAAAATAGGCTGTCATGTTCTATTTCTGAAAAATCTCCTTGACATTAATGTCTTTTCAAGCTCTGTTTTAAAAAATATTTCCTCATCTTGCCATTGTTTCAAGATGACATGATAGTAATAATATTTTTGGATATTAAAAACAACAAAAACATTCAAAGATGTGTAATGAAAAGTATTATTGGAGAAGGCATTTTGTGATCAAAAAATAATATTTAGGTAAAAGTAACTTTTCCCAAAATATTGGAAACTTAATTTTTAAAGAACATCATTTATGAGTCAATATATAGATGCATATATAAAGACAATGTATCCTAACTGAACTAGAAAAATTATCAGATAGCTATTAGATATTGACCTAAAAATTAACATTTGCTCATTTTTAAAAATACAGCTTTCATGAATGTAGTGCATAAGTTTATACTTAAATATTGTTAAGGAAAATCTTCTTCATAAATCTATTTCAAGTTTCAACCATGATAATGCTTGCAGATGATAGAGTAGATATATCATAAAGTAATTTATCTGTAATTTCTCATATGGAAAACAATTTTAAAAAATCATGAAGTTAATATGATGTTTTCATAGTAGGTGGAAATGTGTAATTGTCATTTATTCTTTAGAATAGAAGGCTACCCTATTATTCCAGACAAGACAGAAAATGCTGGGAAGATAATCACCCTGGCTTCAGAGGTACCTTATCCTTCATCAGATGTGAAGGTGAATATGACTTCTCCTGATTAGAATAAGAATAGATTTCTCAAAAACAAAACCAAAGGAAACCATAGCAAACCTTAGTTAGGGTCATTTCTACAAGCAATCACTTAGAAAATAGACCTATTTTTATCTATTTTTGTTAATAAATCCTGAAATAATGATAGAATTTTGTTTGACTTAAGACAGATCATAACTGTTATGTTCTTTGCTTTTGAAAATGAAAATCTGTTCCTAAATTGTGAAGAAAAATCAATGGCATCCCTCACTGTTTTTATTTTTTATTCCTAATATGTTCACAGAATGAAAATATGTTATGCAAATGATAAGAAGTAATGGTTTAGAAATAGAGGTTTTGTAGGTCCCAAGATCGTACCTGTATTTCTTACTCCTATGACTCCTCAGGCTGCATGCAAACCCATTCTAAAATGTTTCTTGTTAACTTTTAGCAAGATACATACATATTAACATATTGCACATTTACATATTAAGACCGTCCATTCAATTCAAGTTGCATATTCAGAAGACTACTGTATTATAATGCCTCAGTCTATATATAACTACTAAATTAAAAGACTACTCACGCTATGCAAGAAATGAGAACCCACTTGAACATTATATTACTCCTGTAGAGAAAATAAATGATAGAATAGTAGCTGAACTTGCAACAAATAGTTACATAGTTAAGATGATATATTTTTTTATATAGTTTTCAACATTTAAAATAAGCTAATTACAAAACACAAAACAGGCAATTACCATTACAGAGAAAAATATAAATATGAAAAAATTTTATTTTTACTTTTGTAAAAAGTTCATCAAAAAAACTTGGAATAGGGAAGAAATCTGAAAGAAGAATAGGAAATGAAAACAGACACAATATCCTCATCTTTAGGAAAGTAGAGGCACATATTAATTTTGACAGTCATGAAGAGATGTGTTGACATGGTGTTAGAGTTGTGCAGGTAACTAACAGAGGGCCTAAAACAAAAGTTGGTGAAGGAGGCTGCCTTTGGAGATTTGGATGAGAGTTCAGAAAAGATACAACTTTTAATTCCAAGCTTTTTAGTATTATTTTAAGTGCATGAAGGAGTTGATTTTATTAAATCATAAATGGTACGAGGGTAGGCCTTTTCATGCTGGTTTATCTGCATCCAGAATGGTGCTTAGCACAAGTAGGCCCTCAGCACATATGTGTTGGACGCAATAATTGTGGAAAATTTGCCATTACTTAACTGTAGGTTCTAAACCCATCTTGTCACTCACTACTTGGACAAGTTGCTGGAATTTTCATTTAGGTTTGTTTGTTTGTTTGGACAAGTTGCTGGAATTCTCATTTAGGTTTGTTTGTTTGTTTGGTCCTTGGGTAATTTTGTACAACAGCAGGGTTGAATACTTGTAACAGAGACAATTGGCTTACAAGACCTAAAATATTTACTATCTGATCATGTACAGGAAAATTTTTCTGACCTCTGCCCTAGAGCAAGGTAAAAAAGGAAACAAAGGAGAGTTCATATTTCTCCGGGCATGTGTAAGCAGGGCAACTGTGTGTATTTGCAGAATTGTTCTAATTGAAAGATGCTAATTTGTCACAGACCTGGTTCAGCCCTCAGGGTGGACTACGGGATCCCAGCTACATGACATCCATAATTAGCACACTCAGGTCACCCTGCAGATAGAGCAAACTTTCAGGTCATATGAAAATGTGGACCCTTGGGACCGAGGCAATGAGGAGGATCCTATCTAAACAACATGCAGTTTTTGGGTGCCTCAGAAGTAAAGAGCCAAAGTAAAGAGGTTGAGGGTTCTCTCCTGGTTCTGTCTCATCTGGGAGTTTTAACTATCATGGGGCTTAGAACCTGGGGTGCTTAGATCAATCACATGAAGGGAAGAGATGGTCACTGAAAAACACTTGGGATTGTATGGTGTATGGAAATAGCCTCATGGTTTTGGAGAAGTCAGGTAGGAGCAATGGAAAACAATGAGTAAAATAAATTTAAAAACAGTGTCAAGTGATTACATGGTAAACTAATCCACAAATTGAAAGAAAAAAGAATAAGGTGCACCTCCTATATGCTACATACACAAAACACTTGGAAATTTTGTGTAAATTAAAACATACGTGTGGACTTGCAGATTTTTCTGCAAGATTTTTCTGGTGGGAAATAGTTATAGTGACCATATCAGTGCTTTGGATCTACCAGAAGTTGGATATATAGATCTATTTTTAATCAGGTCAGCAAAACAACAAAATCTTTATTTCAGTTGTACTAGTAGGAAAGCAGTAGGTATACCAGAGTGCTCACTCTGTAAAGCAAGGAATTGCAAATTTGGAAGACATGAGTATATTAAAGATGTCTTCCAGCAAACTAGCTTATGTCATACTAGCTTTTTCAGGGATGCATTAAGTAAACATTTAAGTGCCTCCTAAGGGCATCATGATCATTGGAGAATGCAGAGGAGAATGGTATTTCAAATATTTTTGCATCCAAAAATTAGCGTATTAAATTGATTAAAACAAGAGTGAGTTTTATAAAGTGATTCTGGACCTAACTACTTCTCCAATCTTCTCACTTCTCACTCCCTTTTCCCATCATTGTTAATTTCTTAATGTTTCAGCCCAAATTTCTTAGTGTTTCACCATAACCTATACAATCCTTTGCATCCCTCTGTGATGGCAAATAGTAAATGCAGTGGGCTGGCATTGTTAATTTACTTATTTTGGGATCTCCTGTTTTCTACAGGTCCAAGGTTAATTGATTAACCTACAACAACATCAATAACAACAAAAGTTACCCCCAAATCATCCCTTCATGCATTCATATATATCACTGTATATCTTACAGTTTAACTGTGAATTTCATAGTGTTTAAAACTAAAGGAAGAAGGAAAGCCACTGAAACCATATTCCCCTTTTGTATGGAAGTTGATCATTTCCTGAGTGTTTAAACACAGATACTGTATTTAATCCTCACACCAGCAATAGTAGGAATTATCATCCCCTGTTTTACAAACGTGGAAACTGTAAACCAGTGAAGCCAAATAACTTGCCCAAGGTCACAATACTAGAAAGTGCTATTACCGGGACTTACGCCAAACTCTTTTGATTTTCTTCCAACACTCTTTCCATTATGTGTGGATATGTGCCAATCTGAACTGAAATACTGTGGGAGAGAATGCTTGTAGCTGGATAATCTGTATATGTAATCTGAGATTCACTTGTAGCTCAATAACATTGTATGTTTGCTGGAGAGAAAGACATGGTAAGTGGGTAGGTCCTACTGGGAAGGGCCGACTTAATTGTGATTCTGGGGCAAAGCTCTTGTACTTAAACTAACAATTCCTTGGGTAATGTCATTAGAAGTTTATGCAGCTGAGAAAGTGGTGTCCTTGGGAAACTTCTCTAAAGAGATACCTTGGTTTTATTAACTTCATTACTTAATTAATACTCTAGTCTGATATCAAGTATGAGGTTTCTGAAACTTTGCAAAGCAATCCGATTAGTATTAATTCTGTTTCTGTTTGGTGCATGTCTTATTTGTTTTCCTATTTCTACAATTCCCAGAAGGATTTTTTTTCCCTGTGAGCAGAAGATGTTTATGGAAAATCTTATTTTAAAAAAGTCACAGATGTAGCTATGTGCAAGTGAAAAATGTATCACACTATCATCTTTTGTCAGCATGAAGACATAAGCCATTGTGGGAAAAAAGGAGAATAAGAAGTAGGCAAACAGGCAAACCAAACCTGGAAGTGATCAACATCAAACTGTGTGAACATTTTGAAGAGATTTTTAAAAAGTGATAAAATAACATGACATATAGGAATTCCATTAGTCTAAGTATATCTATATTGTTTCCAAAACTATCTCTTTACTCATTCTTTGACTCTCAGTACTTTATTATCAGTATTGTAACATAGTTTAGCAAATGAGAAACCAATTGGGCATGTATACAAAAATGTGACTAAGGGAACATCAGATTGGGGCATATGACAGAAGTCTGTCACTCTGAAATTACGTAAAGGAGACGTCTGTTGCAAAGCCCTGATCAATGCTTGGAAGTCATGTACTTTGCTTTTCAGACTTTTGGAGTCACTCCACTTCTATTATATCTAACAAGATGAAGCTGACTAGCTATGAGCTTGTAATCCATGGAGAGAGGCCAATGGTCCTCTAAAGCAAAGCAAGTCACAATCAAAAAGCCCAGACTCTAGGGACAGATAAATTGAGCTTAATTTTCCATCTTGCTCATTTGTCACTTTACTTTGGTTTAGTGACTACTTCTCTCAGAGCCTTGGTTTTTACACCTGTAATAATAATTTTAACAGTAATAATAATAATAACAGTGACAATGTTAACCTTTCACGTATTTTGAGCAATTACTGTGTGTGAGGCATTTTTCTAATTTCTTGGCAACTCTTTGTGGCAGGTACTGTTATTATCATACTGTACAGAAGAGGAAATTGATGCAGAGTTAACTATCATAAATCATCTGAGTCATTGTCTTAGGAAGTGGAAGAGATAGGATTTATACCCAGGTCGTCACTTTCAAGAGGTTTTGTGCTCAATCACTACATTATGCTGCTTTTTGTTACTACTATCTCAGTTTGTTTGTCTGCAAAATGGTATCATAAAATCCCTACCTCTTTTGTGAAGATTAAACAACTCAATAACTGTACAGTATTTAAAACAATTCCAGACACATAGTGAAACTTTATAAATGTTTGTTAAGTAAATAAAATAAAATTTGTCCAATTACAGTGCTGGCACTTGGTGAAACAGGCATTCTTACCCAGAGTATACATCTAGATCCCTCACTCTAAACCACTACATTTCTGCTTCCTGACATTGCTTTTAATTAAAACTGCTTTGCACAGATATGCGATACTATAAATAATCTGTAAATTCCTGGTGTATAAAAGTATTTAACAAACAATAGCATTCATTATTGAGAATCCCAGAATGTCATACCTGACTTGATAAAGTCATTGGTTTAATTATTTATAATAATAATAATGTTAGTTGAGCCTTTACTTTGCACCAGGGACTCTACTAAGACTTTTCATATGTATTAACTCATTTTTTTTCACCAACTACACTGAGAAGGTACTATCTTAATAAACTAAGGAAGGAGAAATTAATAAACTTGCCCAAATTGCCAAACATTCTAAGTAGAAGAGCAAAGATATGAATTCAGATTCTCTGGCTGCAAATTCTTCCCTTTTATCCACTTCATTATATCACTATTTCACTCTTGTGGAATGCATTCTGACAACACAATTTGGTAGAAAGACTCTAGACCATGAATTTTAGATTTGGATTTGCTATCAAATAACTGTAACTTTAAACACATGACAGCCTTTTTTCAGCACTCTCATCTGTAAAACAAAATCATTGAACTAGATCAGAAAGCTTTTACTTATTATTTATTTATTTATACAAAAAATACATATTGAATATCTGGCATGTGCTAGGCTCAGTGCTAAATTATACCTCACCAAGATACGTATGCAAAGAATCCATTCTTCTGCTAAATCAGTGGTTCAGAAATTCTTCTTTTAAGAATATATGTTGAAGTAAAACTGCCTTGGGATCTGATGACTACTTTACCTTCAAAACATTCTTGTCAGTGAACACTGCTGTTACCATCATTATTGCTGTTACTGGCATTGGAGTGGAGACTGCAGACCACTCGTGTAGAATTAAAAATAAGAAAAAAAATTCTCCAACTTTCTTCTCTACATACTGTTTCTGAGGATGTGATTTTTATTACATCCTAGGAAAAAAATTAGATTGCCATGGTTATAGACCATAATTTAATGACTCCTTGTGTTTGCTAGTCTGTAGTATTTGACTTTCTGTTCATTTACAATATACCCTACTGGCACGGAGTCAGTAACATTTGTGAGTTCTCCTAAATTCTACACATTTTGGCTTTATGTAATAGCATCTTTCTATCTCAGATTTGCTCAAAATTTGTTTTCTATCTGAGCCTTTAATAGTTCAGTGATAAATAAGATATATGTATGTATGCTTGAATGTTTGAACCAGAGCAGACTGTGATAGGGATTGTGCTATCTTTTATCCACAGTTAATTTTTGTGGAGCTCTTTCTCACTGATTAAGAATTGTTTAATATGCATTTAAGAAGTGCTAAGTCTTAGGATTCTGGGAAGATGGCGGCGTAGGAAGACGCTGGGCTCACCGCGCGTCCTGCTGATCACTTAGATTCCACCTACACCTGCCTAAATAACCCAGAAAACCGCCAGAGGATTAGCAGAACGGAGTCACCAGACCCAAGTGCAGACGAGAGGCCCACGGAAGAGGGTAGGAAGGGCGGCGAGGCGGTGCGCGCTCCATGGACTGGCGGGAGGGAGCCGGGGTGGAGGGGCGGCTCCGCAGCCAAGCAGAGCCCCCGAGTCCGGCTTGCAAAAGCGGAGGGGCCTGACGGATTGTGTTCCGACAGCAAGCGCGACTTAGCGTCTGGGAGGTCATAAGTTAACAGCTCTGCTCGGAAAGCGGGAAGGCTGGAGGAAAAAGGGAGGGTGAGCTGCGGAGCCCCCGGACGACAGAGCTCAGTTTGGCAGGGAACAAAGGCGCTCGCCAGCGCCATCTCCCCCGCCCATCCCCCAGCCAAAATCCCAAAGGGAACCGGTTCCGGCCAGGGAAATTGCTCGCTCCGCGCAAACACCCAACTCTGTGCTTCTGCGGAGCCAAACCTCCGGCAGCGGATCTGACTCCCTCCGGCTGCCACAGGGCCCCTCCTGAAGTGGATCACCTAAGGAGAAGCGAGCTAAGCCTGCCCCCCCCTGCCGCCGTGCACCTTGCCTTCCCACCCCAGCTAATACGCCAGATCCCCAGCATCACAAGCCTGGCAGTGCGCAAGTAGCCCAGACGGGCCACGCCACCCCACAGTGAATCCCGCCCCTAGGAGAGGGGAAGAGAAGGCACACACCAGTCTGACTGTGGCCCCAGCGGTGGGCTGGGGGCAGACATCAGGACTGACTGCGGCCCCGCCCACCAACTCCAGTTATACACCACAGCACAGGGGAAGTGCCCTGCAGGTCCTCGCCACACCAGGGACTATCCAAAATGACCAAGCGGAAGAATTCCCCTCAGAAGAATCTCCAGGAAATAACAACAGCTAATGAGCTGATCAAAAAGGATTTAAATAATATAACAGAAAGTGAATTTAGAATAATAGTTATAAAATTAATCACTGGACTGGAAAACAGCATACAGGACAGCAGAGAATCTCTTGCTACAGAGATCAAGGGACTAAGGAACAGTCACGAGGAGCTGAAAAACGCTTTAAATGAAATGCAAAACAAAATGCAAACCACCACGGCTCGGATGGAAGAGGCAGAGGAGAGAATAGGTGAACTAGAAGATAAAGTTATGGAAAAAGAGGAAGCTGAGAAAAAGAGAGATAAAAAAAATCCAGGAGTATGAGGGGAAAATTAGAGAACTAAGTGATACACTAAAAAGAAATAATATACGCATAATTGGTATCCCAGAGGAGGAAGAGAGAGGGAAAGGTGCTGAAGGTGTACTTGAAGAAATAATAGCTGAGAACTTCCCTGAACTGGGGAAGGAAAAAGGCATTGAAATCCAAGAGGCACAGAGAACTCCCTTCAGACGTAACTTGAATCGATCTTCTGCACCACATATCATAGTGAAACTGGCAAAATACAAGGATAAAGAGAAAATTCTGAAAGCAGCAAGGGGTAAACGTGCCCTCACATATAAAGGGAGACCTATAAGACTCGTGACTGATCTCTCTTTCAAAACTTGGCAGGCCAGAAAGAACTGGCACGAGATTTTCAGTGTGCTAGACAGAAAAAATATGCAGCCGAGAATCCTTTATCCAGCAAGTCTGTCATTTAGAATAGAAGGAGAGATAAAGGTCTTCCCAAACAAACAAAAACTGAAGGAATTTGTCACCACTAAACCAGCCCTACAAGAGATCCTAAGGGGGACCCTGTGACACAAAGTACCAGAGACATCACTACAAGCATAAAACATACAGACATCACAATGACTCTAAACCCGTATCTTTCTATAATAACACTGAATGTAAATGGATTAAATGCGCCAACCAAAAGACATAGGGTATCAGAATGGATAAAAAAACAAGACCCATCTATTTGCTGTCTACAAGAGACTCATTTTAGACCTGAGGACACCTTTAGATTCAGAGTGAGGGGATGGAGAACTATTTATCATGCTACTGGAAGCCAAAAGAAAGCTGGAGTAGCCATACTTATATCAGACAAACTAGACTTTAAATTAAAGGCTGTAACAAGAGATGAAGAAGGACATTATATAATAGTTACAGGGTCTATCCATCAGGAAGAGCTAACAATTATAAATGTCTATGCACCGAATACCGGAGCCCCCAAGTATATAAAACAATTACTCATAAACAGAAGCAACCTTATTGATAAGAATGTGGTAATTGCAGGGGACTTTAACACCCCACTTACAGAAATGGATAGATCATCTAGACACACGGTCAATAAAGAAACAAGGGCCCTGAATGAGACATTGGATCAGATGGACTTGACAGATATATTTAGAGCTCTGCATCCCAAAGCAACAGAATATACTTTCTTCTCGAGTGCACATGGAACATTCTCCAAGATAGATCATATACTGGGTCACAAAACAGCCCTTCATAAGTTTACAAGAATTGAAATTATACCATGCATACTTTCAGACCACAATGCTGTGAAGCTTGAAATCAACCACAGGAAAAAGTCTGGAAAACCTCCAAAAGCGTGGAGGTTAAAGAACACCCTACTAACGAATGAGTGGGTCAACCAGGCAATTAGAGAAGAAATCAAAAAATATATGGAAACAAACGAAAATGAAAATACAACAATCCAAACGCTTTGGGACGCAGCGAAGGCAGTCCTGAGAGGAAAATACATTGCAATCCAGGCCTATCTCAAGAAACAAGAAAAATCCCAAATACAAAATCTAACAGCACACCTAAAGGAAATAGAAGCAGAACAGCAAAGGCAGCCTAAACCCAGCAGAAGAAGAGAAATAATAAAGATCAGAGCAGAAATAAACAATATAGAATCTAAAAAAACTGTAGAGCAGATCAACGAAACCAAGAGTTGGTTTTTTGAAAAAATAAACAAAATTGACAAACCTCTAGCCAGGCTTCTCAAAAAGAAAAGGGAGATGACCCAAATAGATAAAATCATGAATGAAAATGGAATTATTACAACCAATCCCTCAGAGATACAAACAATTATCAGGGAATACTATGAAAAATTATATGCCAACAAATTGGACAACCTGGAAGAAATGGACAAATTCCTGAACACCCACACTCTTCCAAAACTCAATCAGGAGGAAATAGAAAGCTTGAACAGACCCATAACCAGTGAAGAAATTGAATTGGTTATCAAAAATCTCCCAACAAATAAGAGTCCAGGACCAGATGGCTTCCCAGGGGAGTTCTACCAGACGTTTAAAGCAGAGATAATACCTATCCTTCTCAAGCTATTCCAAGAAATAGAAAGGGAAGGAAAACTTCCAGACTCCTTCTATGAAGCCAGTATTACTTTGATTCCTAAACCAGACAGAGACCCAGTAAAAAAAGAGAACTACAGGCCAATATCCCTGATGAATATGGATGCAAAAATTCTCAATAAGATACTAGCAAATCGAATTCAACAGCATATAAAAAGAATTATCCACCATGATCAAGTGGGATTCATTCCTGGGATGCAGGGCTGGTTCAACATTCGCAAATCAATCACCGTGATACATCACATTAACAAAAAAAAAGAGAAGAACCATATGATCCTGTCAATCGATGCAGAAAAGGCCTTTGACAAAATCCAGCACCCTTTCTTAATAAAAACCCTTGAGAAAGTTGGGATAGAAGGAACATACTTAAAGATCATAAAAGCCATTTATGAAAAGCCCACAGCTAACATCATCCTCAACGGGGAAAAACTGAGAGCTTTTTCCCTGAGATCAGGAACACGACAGGGATGTCCACTCTCACCGCTGTTGTTTAACATAGTGCTGGAAGTTCTGGCATCAGCAATCAGACAACAAAAGGAAATCAAAGGCATCAAAATTGGCAAAGATGAAGTCAAGCTTTCGCTTTTTGCAGATGACATGATATTATACATGGAAAATCCGATAGACTCCACCAAAAGTCTGCTAGAACTGATACATGAATTCAGCAAAGTTGCAGGATACAAAATCAATGTACAGAAATCAGTTGCATTCTTATACACTAACAATGAAGCCACAGAAAGACAAATAAAGAAACTGATCCCATTCACAATTGCACCAAGAAGCATAAAATACCTAGGAATCAATCTAACCAAAGAAGTAAAGGATCTGTATGCTGAAAACTATAGAAAGCTTATGAAGGTAATTGAAGAAGATTTAAAGAAATGGAAAGACATTCCCTGCTCATGGATTGGAAAAATAAATATTGTCAAAATGTCAATACTACCCAAAGCTATCTACACATTCAATGCAATCCCAATCAAAATTGCACCAGCATTCTTCTCGAAACTAGAACAAGCAATCCTAAAATTCATATGGAACCACAAAAGGCCCCGAATAGCCAAAGGAATTTTGAAGAAGAACAAAGCAGGAGGCATCACAATCCCAGACTTTAGCCTCTACTACAAAGCTGTCATCATCAAGACAGCATGGTATTGGCACAAAAACAGACACACAGACCAATGGAATAGAATAGAAACCCCAGAACTAGACCCACAAACGTATGGCCAACTCATCTTTGACAAAGCAGGAAAGAACATCCAATGGAAAAAAGACAGCCTCTTTAACAAATGGTGCTGGGAGAACTGGACAGCAACATGCAGAAGGTTGAAACTAGACCACTTTCTCACACCATTTACAAAAATAAACTCAAAATGGATAAAGGACCTAAATGTGAGACAGGAAACCATCAAAACCTTAGAGGAGAAAGCAGGAAAAGACCTCTCTGACCTCAGCCGTAGCAATCTCTTACTCGACACATCCCCAAAGGCAAGGGAATTAAAAGCAAAAGTGAATTACTGGGACCTTATGAAGATAAAAAGCTTCTGCACAGCAAAGGAAACAACCAACAAAACTAAAAGGCAACCAACGGAATGGGAAAAGATATTTGCAAATGACATATCGGACAAAGGGCTAGTATCTAAAATCTATAAAGAGCTCACCAAACTCCACACCCGAAAAACAAATAACCCAGTGAAGAAATGGGCAGAAAACATGAATAGACACTTCTCTAAAGAAGACATCCAGATGGCCAACAGGCACATGAAAAGATGTTCAGCGTCGCTCCTTATCAGGGAAATACAAATCAAAACCACACTCAGGTATCCCCTCACGCCAGTCAGAGTGGCCAAAATGAACAAATCAGGAGACTCTAGATGCTGGAGAGGATGTGGAGAAACGGGAACCCTCTTGCACTGTTGGTGGGAATGCAAATTGGTGCAGCCGCTCTGGAAAGCAGTGTGGAGGTTCCTCAGAAAATTAAAAATAGACCTACCCTATGACCCAGCAATAGCACTGCTAGGAATTTACCCAAGGGATACAGGAGTACTGATGCATAGGGGCACTTGTACCCCAATGTTCATAGCAGCACTCTCAACAATAGCCAAATTATGGAAAGAGCCTAAATGTCCATCAACTGATGAATGGATAAAGAAATTGTGGTTTATATACACAATGGAATACTACGTGGCAATGAGAAAAAATGAAATATGGCCTTTTGTAGCAACGTGGATGGAACTGGAGAGTGTGATGCTAAGTGAAATAAGCCATACAGAGAAAGACAGATACCATATGGTTTCACTCTTATGTGGATCCTGAGAAACTTAACAGGAACCCATGGGGGAGGGGAAGGAAAAAAAAAAAAAAAAAAAGGATGTTAGAGTGGGAGAGAGCCAAAGCATAAGAGACTGTTAAAAACTGAGAACAAACTGAGGGTTGATGGGGGGTGGGAGGGAGGGGAGGGTGGGTGATGGGTATTGAGGAGGGCACCTTTTGGGATGAGCACTGGGTGTTGTATGGAAACCAATTTGTCAATAAATTTCATACATATAAAAAAAAAAAAAAGTAGTGCTAAGTCTTAATATTGCCTATGTTTTAAGTGCATTTTATACGTATATATAATATTTGACTAAATATGATGATATGACAAATTTAGAAATGATATAAGCATTCATTGATTTAATAAATTTTTGCTTAATTTTTTTTTCTTCCAAGTTTTTATTTAAACTTCAGTTAGTTACATTCAGTGTAATATTAGTTTCAGGTGTAAGACTTAGTGATTCATCCCTTACATACAACACCCAGTGCTCATCACAAGTGCCCTTCTTAATACCCATCATCGATTTAACCCATCCCCCTGCCCATGTCCCCTCCAGCAACCTTCAGTTTGTTCTCCACAATGAAGAGTCTGTTTTATGGTTTGCCTCTCTCTCTTTTTTCCCCATATGTTCATCTCTTTTGTTTCTTAAATCCCACATATGAGTGAAATCATGTGATATATGACTTTCTCAGTCTTTACATGTACTAACTTGCTCAATCTTAGCACAATTTTAAAATGATATTTTGGCATAAACTATATTTCTCAAAGAGATGCAGTTGCCCAAATACTTTTGACTTGAAAGCAATAATTTTCACTTTCCTTTAGAAAGGAGTCTTCCATTATCGAGGAGAAAACTTACCTAAAATGAGCTAAAGCTAATTAGAAATTTTGCTGACTCTAGTTACAAATGACTCTTAGAAATTGCCTTGCCATAAGTAAATCCAGATTTAAACTAGTCTTTCTCTCTGACTCCCCTTCTCCTTCCATCTCTGAATCTTTTCCTTGACTGTTTCCCTCATGAAAGCCTATTGTTTTATCACTTAATTGCCCTTAGGAATGCCCAAAATAGGGTCCACAATATGTGCCACATTATCAATTCTCCTAGAGCAGGGGTAGGGATGGGAGGAGGTGGACAGTAAGATGGAGATGGTTGGTCACATCAGTTAGAAGGAAAGCCATTCTGGAAAAGAAAAGAAGGGTCTCTTATGAGAAGAGGGCAACAGAGATCCTAGGCAGGTAATAGACAAACAGAGAAAACAAAAGCAAACATCACTACGTCTTTACACTTGATTCACTTACATTAATTTTCTGTAAACACTCATAAAACTTATATTAGGACATGCTTCCTTGATTGACAACAAACACATTTAATGATAAATATGGAGGTAATTTTCTATTAAAATTATTGGTAGATTGAATTTTATTCTTCTGCTTCTGATTATTTTTCATCATTCTGGCTCACTCAATTTTCGCATTTATCCTTCTTTCTTTTCCATCCTAGAGGAGTCAGACAACAACGAATGGGGAAAGAGTTGTATAGAATTGGCAGGACTATAGTTGATTTTTTCTTTTATTTATTTATTTTTTCACTGTCTGCGTTTTTAAGCAACTCAAATACCTAAGTGTAAAACACAATAATTGCATAAGATTGGGCAATGATTCAAAATACTTTGGAAGTCTTGGTCTTCAGACTTAGCTGTTGAAATTGAGTTGGTCAGTGGCAATGTACATGCTTTGTAGAGGAGTCATGATTTCATTAAATTGTGCATTGATAATCCTTTTGTGAGATCTTCTCATTCTGGGATCATATAGTCACATACACTTGAGTTTCCTTTGTTCAAAATCGCATGAAATATAGTCTATAAGTGAATGCTTTAAAGATAGGTTTGAATCAAAATGTTAGAATTTGATAGGTGAGCTAGTCAAATATTGATGTAAAATATTGGATTAATTTAAGAAAATATGGCATCCAGTTAATTAGCCTTGTATTTATTTCTCCAAGGAAACAGATTTATTCATCATCTTCCACCATTCTGCCCTTGAAACAATGGAAACAACAACAATCTCATTAGGATCAAAGTCATACTTATTTTATGAATTCAAGGAGATGCCCTCATGTCAGTGTAGACTGATAACTAATAGCTGGATATGAAATATATAATTTTTATTTTACAGGATACAGGATTGGCACAGTCTCAAGTATACAACCTAACATTTGGGGTGCCTGGGTGGCTCAGTCGGTTAAGCGTCCAACTTCAGCTCAGGTCATGATCTCACTGTTGGTGGGTTTGAGCGCCACATCAGGCTCTGTGCTGACAGCTCAGAGCCTGGAGCCTGCTTCAGATTCTGTCTGCCTCTCTCTCTGCACCTCCCTCCTTGCACTGTGTCTCTCTGTCTCTTGAAAATAAATAAATGTTAAAAAAAAAATAATACAGCCTAACATGATAATGCAGAAATAGAGAAAAACACATCTTCCTGCTAGTTCGAAGACTGAATTTGAAGAAAGTCGGTGTGTATCTAAGCAATAATCAATCTCTGCATCAGAGCCTTTAAGGATCAAGGACTGCATCTTTATGAATGACTTTTTCTTTACTAGAAAAGGTAAAGATCAAGTTAGATGACATCTTGTATAGCTTGAAGACAGGTTTCATTTTGTTTGTTGATTGTTTGTTTTAAGAAAAGCACACACATACACACACCACACATTGCTATGGGATTTTAAATGATTGTAAGAAAAAAAAAAACCTGCAGCAAGCTGATGGAGGTCTTCCACAAAGCATAACATGTGCTCATATTTTTTTTCTTAAGATATGTTTAGACAAATTAAATCAGGCTGAAATTAACAACAAAGCCAGTTCTTTAGAGGGAAAGAGACCAGAAAAGAGAAACTTAAGGAGGTTATGTATAAGAGAGGATATGTCTCCTGGTGGTAATTTGTGTTTGATAATAAATTTATTACTTATTCTAAGAATATATGAGATGGCTTACAATTTAACATTCCTTCATATTTTTGTCAGGAGAAAAAATCACCTGTTCCCAAGTTGATGTGCATGAGTAGAGTTCTTTTTCACATTATATTTGCTCTCCAATAACCAGAATAGGTGACATTTAAAAAACTTCCCAGGTGGTTTTGAAATACAACATTTCCACCTCCATCACTAGTAAAGGAACAGAGTTAATGAATATTCCTCTCTGGCACTATAACCTTGATTTAGTTTTCTGGCATCTGTAACCAAAAGGAAAGCATATTGTATCTGTATGCTGGTTTCAGACAGTTTTGCTGAAGTTGTGTTAGATTAGTTTGTGTCTAAGGGATATTCTATAAAATGATGGGTTTTATGTGTAGCTATGGTTTTTGACAAATATTTAAAAATGCTTCTATAGCACACATAATGTGTAAAAAAAATTCAGACTACCATCTCAGATGTACAAGACATCTTACTCTTTTATTTTGTAATAACTAAACTAACATCTATTTTGGAGGTCCCATTATTTATGACAAAAATAAATCTAAGTTGATTCAATTCTAACTTCATTTCTGGATAGATGTGCTTAATATCTTTTGGAGTGGTATAATGACATAGGTTTTTTGAGTTACGGGGATTACATAATCATTGTTCTCATATGTCAAAACTAACATTCTCTGGATGTATGTCCTCTGATCTTTCCCTCTGTTGTCAGTTTATTCAGAGAATCTCGATGTTTGTTATTGACTTCAGGTCAACAACTCTGCTACTATTCAGCCCTTTCTGTACTCTTTTATGGCTATAAAAACTTAGTGTGGTTTTCTCTAAGGCACTTTGCACTTTTGTTATAGTCCAAAAAAGGCAAAGGCTTTCTATTCCTCAGGACATTCTGATTTTCTCAGTACTGTGTCAGAATGAATGGAACTGTGGGATGATAACTGAGGCCATTTCTGTATTAGACTCAAGAGGGATCTGTGAGTTTGAATTCATTTCTAGGCATTAAGTGGGAAATAGGGCACAGTTTCTTGGTGCTTTTGAATCCTTTAACCTATCTGATATGTCCATTGTTTCTTTGTGATGACATCTACTCATTCCTACCTTTCTTTCTATCAAACTCCTTTTTTTATGGTATGAGTTTCAAAATTCAGAACAAAAATTGGCTACTTTATATCTCTCTTCTTTTCTTCTGTGATATTATTTTTTTTATTTTTTTAGTGTTTATTTATTTTGAGAAACAGAAAGAGAGAGCAAGGAAGGGAGGGGCAGAGAGAGAAAGAGAGGAAGAGAGAATCCCAAGCAGGCTCCATGCAGAACCTGTTGCAGGGCTCAGACTCACAAACCATGAGATCATGACCTGAGCCGAAATCAAATATCAGACACTTAACCAACTGAGCCACCCAGGCACCCCTGTAATATGCTTACTGTAAAGCAAAGTCTGTCATAAGTTTTATATGTTCAAATAGAGAAGGATTACTGATGAATAGGAAATATTGGCAGAAAATGTTAGTAGCTTCAAATAAAATCTTACATTTATAAACTAGATGTTTTGTTATGACAAAGTGTACCATTAGATTATAGTTCAGACTTTGTAGACTCTTCTCTTACCTTCTCAAATCAGATTCTGCTGCATGGATTCTTTTGGGAATCACTACTACTCATCAGCATAATGGGTCCTAAGATGAGTGGAAATCCTACCTCTTCCCACGATATACAGAAATGAAAGAAACCTTAAGGAAAATTGCCTTCCAACAACCAGACTGAACCCTTGGGATATGGGCAGGTAAAAGAGAAGGCAATTGGTTGTCAGGAAGAGGGGTTCATTGATTTCTATACAAAAGCTAGCAACCATTCTATCAATCTATATATTGAGTTATAAAACTATTTGATATATCACAAATAAATTAACATTCATTTCATGTGAATTTTAAACTTTTTTTAAATTTTACTTTGTTTAATGTTTATTTATTTATTTTGAGAGAGAGAAAGAGAGCATGGGTACGTGTACATGCATGCACTCAAGTGGGGGAGCGGCTGAGAGAAAGAATCCCAAGCAGGCTCTGCACTGTCAGCCCAGAGTGCCTCACAGGGCTTGATCTCACAAACCATAAGATCATAAGATCATGACCTGAGCTAAAATCAAGAGTCATATGCCTAACCAACTGAGCCACTCAGGCACCCCTAATTTTAAACTTCTGAATAAAGTTTCTATATTAGATAAATGTATCCCCTATAATTTTGGTTCATATACTTTATTATGTTATGGAAGTCATCCTTAATTTAGAAGACTTATTTTGAAAAGGCAAAAGAAGTTTTTCTTCTTCCTCCTAGTAGGATTTGATCCAGCATTTGGCAGATAATTTCTTCCAGGGCAATATAACATAGGCTTCTGTTGGAATTCTAGAAGTTTTACAATTGGAAAGTGTTCTTAAAAATGATCTTCTCTATTTTCTTAGTCCATTTAGGCTGCTATGGAATTTCTTTTACAAGGGCACTAATTCCATTTATTAGGGCTTCACCCTCATAACTGATTAAGCTCCCAAAGGTTCCGTCCACTAATACCATCTCCTTTAGGAGTTAAGATTTCACCTCATGAATTATAGGAGATCACAAACACCTTTAGACCATGGCATTCTCATTATATAAATCAGAAACCATACTACCAAGTAGTTTCTTGCCCAAGAAAATTTATTCAACATGTGTTTATTGAGTACTAGTAATATGCTAGGTACTGTGCCAAACCACAGGACAAACCTCCCCAGGGCTTCTAACTATGGAATTACACATCTGGCAAGGATGTTTCAATAAGAACATCATCATCTGTACTTTGTTAAGTGTTAATTTTATAAAAAGTAATTCATTCTTTAAAAATACAGAGCAGAGGCACCTGGGTGGCTCAGCTGATTGAGCGTCTGACTTCAGCTCAGGTCATGATCTCACCCTCCATGAGTTCGAGTCCCATGTCTGGCTCTGTGCTGACAGCTCAGAGCCTGGAGCCTACTTCAGATTCTGTGTCTCCCTCTCACTCTGCCCCTCCCCTGCTCATGCTCTGTCTCTCTCTGTCTCAAAAATACATAAAAACATTTAAAAGTTTTTTTTTTTTTAAATACAGAGCAAACAGAGATTAAAAAAACTTGAGCTAGGGGTGCTTGGGAGGCTAAGTTGGTTAAGTGTCTGACTCTTGATTTTGGCTCAGGTTGTGATCTCAAGGTTTGTAAGATGGAGCCCCACATCAGGCTCTGCACTGACAGCACAGAGCCTGCTTGGGATTCTCTCTCTCCCTCTCTCTGCCCCCCCCCCCAAATAAATAAACAGCATTAAAAATATACCTTAAAAAAAAAAAAAAACTTGGGCTACATATCTTTCAATAAGACAGTCCTCCTCAGAGAAAACTCCTGTGAGAACTAGTCTTAGGAACAAAGTGTGTTCCTCTCAGTGGTACAGATTTGAAGATTATTCTTAATTACAGCCATTGCTCAAGTGAGAGAAAATATGTGATCACTTCTTTTCCTTTTAGATTATTTTTTTTCTACTCCAAAGACACAGATTATGCTGTCCAGCTGTCTAGAATGTTAGAACCAGATTAGAAGTCTCATTTTTAGATTTCTTATGTAGTTGAAAGGGATACATTCTTACTTTGAGGGGAGCAACTTTAGGGGAATTTGTATAACTTGAGTGGACCTGAATGATACATGGAAATGTTTTCCATAGACAATATAGAAAAAAAAAGTCTCAACATAATATCTTTATTATCCTTGTTTAATTGTATTTTTCTGGTTCCAAAATAGTATCACTCCGACGTGGATTATTTTAAAAATTAGGAAGATGAAAATAAGAAAATATCATAAAAATTGCTCATAATTCTGTCAGTGAGAAAACTATATTAATATGTTTTATAATGTACATTAGTAATATTTTTCTATACACATGGTCCTTTTAAAATCACTATGATCATACTATAGATATTTTTGGTCTTTTTTTCACATTATTTATATTATCAATTTTGTCTATATTAAGTAATTTTCTACAGCATGGTTTTAATGTCTGAATAATATTTCATTATTTGTCTGCCATGGATTATTCAAACTACTTTTTTCTAGTTGCATTTTCAGATCATATTATTCCCATTTTATTTCTTTTTTCAAAGGACAAAATCATTGAAAGAGTTTTAGAAACACAGGATCATAGGTTTTTAAAGTCTTTCTGGTAAGGCATTTTCCATTTTCTTTTTCTATTCCCTTATCTCTTTACTATCAATTGACAGAATGCTAATTTTTTATAAAAAGTAATTATGGCAGCATCTCCTTCCGTTTTAAATAAGCAGCAACTTATTGGAAAAATTGCTGATTTTTCTTTCTTTTTTCTTTTTTTTTTTTTTTAAATTTTTTTTCAACGTTTATTTATTTTTGGGACAGAGAGAGACAGAGCATGAACGGGGGAGGGGCAGAGAGAGATCTTTTTTCTTTAGAAGGAAAATGTAATTTGTGTTTTAGTCTTTGGTTCTAATTAGCAATTATCATGAATTACCAAAGGCAATTTGTATTTCATAGAAATATTTTCTAAGCTGATCCTAAAGTAGATACATGGAAACTTATGGCACTCCTCTTTGGTGCTCTTTGAATACTAGAGTTTTGCTTCAACCAAAATATGTTAACTTTAACAATTTATTCTACCTTCCAAAATACTTACATCGTTATGTGTAACGGGACAATAATTGTACCAAAAATGAGTTCTGATTCAATCACCTGAAAACATACCTGTCCAGCCAAGCAAAGAGTTCATTTTGTAAACGAGAATGAAAAGCACATCAATCATGACGTGTCAGGAAGAGCGGAAGGAGAAACAAACCAAAGACAAGAAACAAACTTGGAGACCTCTATAGTCAGCTCTGTGCCGTTTTACCCACATTCTTCATGTGAAATTATGTACATCATTATGCAGACTTATGGACACAGCAAGTGTAGAGGGTGGGATTTATTGAGTGTTTCAAATTAAAATAATGAAATGCTTTGAGTTAAGTTTTTAACTCCAAGACTATTTTTTAATGAATAATATTGATATTAGCTTTTATAGTCATAATTTTTTCTTAAGTTTATTGAACTAAATAAAATAAAATAAAGGTAAATTATTTTATTTAGAACATTAGAGGTATATGTTTGTTAAATATTTGGAAATAATTATTTATAGGCAATCATAAACCATTTTATCAAAAACCATATTATCAAAAAATAACTTGAGAAAAGAGTTAGTTCTAGAAATTTGGGTATGGGAGAAACAGTGATAAATTCTTTGGTAAGCAGAAAATTAAACCAACTTTATATAATTGCCTGACAAATTTACTTATTGAGAATTAGGCTGGAGGATTAACAAATATGAAATAGATTACTTAAAGCAAAGAAGCTCAATATTTAATCCAGTAAATGTATTTCAGTTCATGGAGATGTATTTCAGTTCATGGGTGTTTTGGTCTCTTTTATTTAATCCTTTTCATCTTAAATTTGGCCTTCAGTTGTGTGTGGAAGGACAAATGACTGTTATCTTTACAACCAACAATGATGTCTTTCAGATAAAAAATGTAATTCAAGAGTCCTATTTAAACAACTGGATATTTAACATCTTATTCTAATTAGAGGATCACAGTAAATCTATCTGACTTGCTACAGATTTTCAGGTGGCCTACGACACTAAGGAAATACAGTGTTCTATCTTGTATTTTTAAGTTATTTTACTCTACAGCATTGTGGTTTGCAAATGAGTTAAGGTAACATGTAGCCCAACATTATGAAAAACAATAGAAACCAATGTTACTTTTAGTTTTAAGTGTTTGAAATTTTAGTATTTCAGTAGGCATCCCAATTTCCACCTCAGATTACTTAAAGGGTAAGAAATATAAAGAACCTAAAATTTAAGGTGAATCCATAATAAAAAAAAAGTAGTCTTTTATAGAAGTAACATATTAAGTGCATCGTGCTGGGTTGCATGAGTAAGTTTTAGGTTGTGTGAATATGATGCTAAAACTCTGTATGTTTAAGATAATGTCAGTTTCCAAAAGGAGGGAGAGATGATGTTCTTAGAGCACCGAGCAACCTTTCCCTCTACACAGCTGCCTTGGACTCTGCAGAGTATTCTTTACAGAAGTGAAGAGCACTTGATGAAGGAAGTTAAGCAGAAGCAAGGGCATGTGCTGGCGAAAAAAAGACGTTACGTACACAGATTAAAGAAAAGATTTCTAAGAGATGCAGTCACCTCAGTGACACATTTGGGGGGAAATTTTTAGCTACAGAAATTAAAAGTTTCATGCAGAAAGAAAGGTATTTGATTTTTAGGAAGTGGAACCTTCCAGACTACATAAAGCAAAATGAAAAGCAGCTCATGGATAAGATGTGCTGTTGTCATCAAATCACAAACTAATTAAAATGATGAAGTTATAATAATGGTAAAATGGTGATGCTAAGTAATCTACTTGAGGATTTGAATGAAGTCAGTGTCTTTCAAAAATTTTGGCCCTGGCCTTATCCTCAAGATTAACATGCATAAGGTATAGAACTAACTTCCTTTTCCCTCTAATGATTATATTTTTGAATTAATAGCATGTAGTCTTATTTTCTGTTACTACATATTACCACAGTTTATTACTAGCTTTTGGACACGCATGAAAGAAAATAAAATATTGTTTTCATTTTGCTAACATGTATTTATTCAAGGCTACAATCAAAAACTCACTTTTAGGAGAACTTGGGTGGCTCAGTTGATTAAGTCACCAATTCTTGATTGCACCTTGGGTCATGACTTCACAGTTTGCAAATCAAGCCTGAGCCCCACATCAGGCTCTGAGCAGACAGAGTGAAGCCTGCTTGGTAGTCTCTGTCTCAGCCCCTCCCCTGCTCTCTCTTTCTCAAAATAAATAAGGTTAAAAAAAACACTTTTGTTTTCTCCCTATAAATACTTGATTTTGGAATTTATATACATAAATTGTGTGTTTGAGAGAACACAGAAATCCAGTCCATTGCAATACTGAATAATTTGGCTAATCCTTAATTCACGCTGACACAGTCCCTAGGAATCTGTGTCCAAGGAAGGGAAAATGAAAGTTTTGAAGTAAATTAGTCAAAACAATCTTGTGTTTAGAACACTTAACTTATTTACATAACACAGTTCCCTTATCAAGTTACCTTATTTTGACTAGACCTGATCCTTTACACTATTAAAATTAAGATTATTGTATTTTTCTCTCACTACTGTTATTTAACAAGTACTGGAAATCCTAGCCACAGCAATCAGGAAACAAAAAGAAATAAAAGGTATCCAAATTGGCAAGGAAGAAGCCAGACTTTTACTATTTGCAGATGACATAATACCGTATACAGAAAACCCAAAAGAGTGCACCAAAAAATTGCTAGAACAGATACACAAATTCAGGAAAGACCCAGGATACAAAATCAATATATAGAAATCTGTTTCATTTCTATACACCAATAATGAAGCAGCAGAAAGAGAAATTAAGGAATTCATCACACATTACAATTGCACCAAAAACAATAAGAAACCTAGGAATAAACCTTACCAAAGAGGTGGGAGATACATATTCTGAAAACTACAAAACACTGAGGAAAAAATTGAAGGCGACACATGGAAATGTAAAGACATTCCATGCTCATGGAATAAAAGGACAAGTATTATTAAAATATCTAAACTACCCACAGCAGTCTACACATTTAATGCAATCCCTATTAAAATACCAACATTTTTCACAGAACTAGAACAAACAATCTTAAACTTTGTATGGAGCCACAGGAGATGCCAAATAGCCAAAGCAACCTTGAAAAAGAAAAGCAAAGCTGGAGGCATCACAATTCTGGACTTCAGTTTAAATTACAAAGCTATAGTGATCAAGACAGTATAGTACTGGCACAAAAATAGACACATAGATTATGAAAAAGAATAGGAAACACAGAAATGAACCCACAGCTATATGGTCAACTAATCTTCAACAAAGCAGGAAAGAATATCCGATGGGAAAGAGTCGGTCTTCTTCAACAAATGGTGTCAGGAAAGCTGGGTACAGCATGCAAAAGAAAGAAACTAGGCCACTTTCTTACACCATACACAACAATAAGTTCAAAATAAATTTAAGATCCAAATCTGAGACCTGCTGAGGCACCTGGGTGGCTCAGTTGGTTGGGCTTCCAGCTTCAGCTCAGGTCATGATCTCACAGTTCATGGGTTCAAGCCCTGCGTCGGGCCCTGTGCTGACAGCTCAGAGCCTAGAGCCTGCTTCAGAATCCGTGTCTCCCTCTCTCTCTCTGTCCCTCCCTCTCTCTCTCTTTCTGAAAAATAAGTAAACATTAAAAAAGTTAAATCTAAGAACTGAATCCATAAAAATACTAGAAGAGAACACAAGTGGTAACTTCTTTGACCTTGACCATACCAATTTATTTCTAGATATGTGTCCTGAGGCAAAGGAAATAAAAACAAAGATAAACTATTAGGATTTAATCAAAATAAAAAGCTTCTGCATACCTAAGGAAGCAATCAACGAAACTGAAAGGCAACCTATGGAATGGGAGAAGATATTTGCAAGTTACATATGTGATAAAGAGTATCCAAAACATATAAAGAACTTACAAAACTCAACACTCAAAAAACAAATAATCCAATTAAAAATGGACAGGAGACATAAACAGACACATTTCCAATTAATACATCCAGATGGCCAATAGACATATAAAAAGATGCTCAACATCACTGATAATCAGAGAAATACAAATCAAAACTACAGCGAGAGATCTCCTCACATCTGTCAGAATGGCTAAAATCAATAATACAAGAAACAATAGGTGTTACACGTAAGGATGTGGAGAAAGGGGAATGCTTTTTGCACTGTTGGTGGAAATGCAAACTAGTGCAGCCACTCTAGAAAACAGTATGGAGTTTACTCAAAAAGTTAAAAATAGAACTAACCTGCTATCTAGCAATTACACTACTAGATATTTACCAAAAGAATACAAAAATACTAATAAAAAATACAAAAATACCTTCACCCTGATGTTTGTATCAATCATAGCCAGATTATGGAAACAAACTTAGAGTCCATAGACTAATGAATGGATAAAGAAGAGTGGTGTATATATACAACGAAATATTCCTCAGCCATGTAAAAGAATGAAATCTTGCCATTTGCAATGATGTGGATGCTCTAGAGAATATTATACTAAGCAAAATAAGTCAGAGAAAGACATATACCATATGTTTTCACTCAGATGTGGAATTTAAGAAAGCAAATGAACAAAGGGGAAAAAAAAGAGAGAGGCAAACCAAAAAACCAGACTTAACTATAGAGAACAAATTGATGGTTACTGGGTGGGGGGATGGGTTACATAGGTGATGGGGATTAAAGAGTGCTCTTATTGTGATAAGCACCAAGCCTTGTATGGAGGTGTTGAATCATTATATTGTACACCAAAACTAATATTACACTGTATGTTGACTAACTAGAATTTAAATAAAAGCTTTAAAAAAAGAATTATTGGATTTTTTTTGGTACTAACACGATGTGAACATTCAAATAGATTTCTCTGATTGTATTTGTTTCTTTTGTTCTTACTGTATAAATCAGGACTGATTTTTAAACCAATGTTTTATCAGTTATTGACAAGATTTTTTCCCTGATGAGGCATGTATTAAAATATGCAGTGAATAATTATTCACAAGGAATCATACTATCCATTCAATATCATTTTACTCTTATTTGATTGGCGGTGTACCAAAAATTGAATGGTTAATAGGAAATCTTTGCATTACTGAGCATTTACCAACTCTGTCTACCTGGCCCTTTGTTAATGATATTCTCCTTTATACAACATAAAAATTACTAATCACTTGTTTATAAAATTAGAAAAATCTACTTAATTACAGTCATTCAAAACCTGTACTTTACTCTAACTATGTTACTGAGAAATTAAATTCAATTTCTACATCTCAGACAAATCCATCTCTTTTTTGTTTTAGCAGTTTATTTTAAACATAATTTAAATTTACCAAAAATTGCAAAAAAAAAAATTACTGAGATTCCCATATGCCCTTCACTTAGCTTCCTCTGATATTATCCTTTATGTAACCATACCATAATTATTGAAACCAGGGAATTAGCATTGGTTCAGTAGTCACAGACCTTGTTCAAATTTCAGCAGCTTTTCCCCCACTAAAGTCCTTTGTTTGTTCTAGGATTCAATCCAGGAACCCATGTTTCATTTCATTGTTATTTCTACTTGGACTCCTCCAGTCTGTGATAGTTCCTAAATCTTCTCCTGTCTTTCAAAATCTTGACACTTTTGAGGAACTGAATGGCTCAAGTCAGTTAACCGTCCAACTTTGGCTCAGATCATAACCTCATGGTTCGTGGGTTTGAGGCCTGCATGGGGTGCCATGTTCGCAGTGCAGAGCCTGTTTAGGATTCTGTCTCTGTGCCCCTCATTCATGTGAGTGCTCTCTCTCTCTCTCTCAAATAAATAAACTTAAAAAAGAAAAATCTTGACACCTTTGAAAATTACTTATCTGAGCATTTACCTTTAATGCTCCTTTAATTTCTTTTATGTTTAATCTCCTTTAATTTCTTTTATGTTTATTTATTTTTGAGAGAGAGAGAAAGAGAGAGAGAGAGAGAATGTGAGCAGGGGAGAGGCAGAGAGAAAGGGAGACACAGAATCCAAAGCAGTCTCCAGGCTCTGAGCTGTCAACACAGGGCCAGATGGGGGGCTGGAACCACCAACCACAAGATCACGACCTGAGCCGAAGTGGGACGCTTAACTGACTGAGCCACCAGGCACCCCTCCTTTAATTTGGATTTGTCTCATGTTTTCTTTAGAGCAATTGTGTTGTTATGTTTAATACTGTTTAATTCATTTGTTAGTGCATGAAATCCACTTTGGCTTTGCTCCACACTTGATTTCAATGTTTATTTCTGGGAGTAGTGAAGGGTATGTAAAACATTAGTATGTTTCTAAAAGTCCGAGTTATAAAATAGTTATACTCACAGAAGGTTTACTTCCTCTTCATCTCCACTGCTTCTTTCCCCATTCTCCCGTTCTTATCATCCCTTGGCTATGTTCCCTACAGGTAACCAGTGAACTTATACGTTTCTGTATTCTCATGACCCTCTTCTTCATATAAAGGGTAATATAAATGGATACTGTTTTGGAGTTTTGCTTTTTTTTTTTTTTTTTACTTAACAATATGTTCTATAAACCATTCCATTGTCAGCTGGTAAATGTCTTCCTCATCATTTTTTACAGCTGCATAGTGTTCCATTGTATAGATGCACCATGGTTTTTTTCAACCACTCTCCTTGTATAAGTACTTGGGTTGTTTATAATTTTTCACAATTACAAGCAACACTATATTAAATAATCTTATGAATATATATTTTCAAATAACTGGAGCTACATCTTCAAGAGAGTTTCCAACCTGTAATTGCATAAAAGTAACTAAGGAAGTATATAAGCACTTTTATTAAGTATAATCAAATATATGCACAAAAGTGTTGTGATACTTTGCATTATCACCAGCATTGTATGATAGTGATTATTTCCCAATAGATGCCTCCAAAATGTACTGATGAAAGATAGATAGATAGGTGGTAGATAGATAGATAGATAGATAGATAATTCCCAGTCTGATAGGTAAAAAGTACTATCTTAATTTTTAAGAAGAATATTTATTTTAGGGATATAATTCTTTTATATGTGCTATATGTTGCAAAAGTTTTCTGTCAGTTTTACAGTATTCATTTTTTTTTATATTGAGTTTTGCCATGGAATTTTTTCAAAGATTATTTATTTATTTTGAGCTCAAGGGAGAGCAGAGAGAGAGAGAGAGAGAGAGAGAGAGAGAGAGAATCCCAAGTAGGCTCCATGCTCACAGCACAGAGCCCAATGCAGGGCTGAACCCATGAACCATGAGATCATGACTTGAGCCGAAATCAAGAGCCGGATGTTTAATTGTCTGAGCCACCCAGGCACCACATCCATGGAATCTTTTAAGTAACCAAATTCAGCAGTATTTTCTTTTTTTGCTTTAGATTTTGAGTCAGTTAAAAAGCCTTTCTGTACACCAAAGTTAAAGCATATTTTGCCATCAGTCCATTTGCTATGATTTTGGTAGTCATTATTTAGTTGGATGGAGCTCATCCTTTACTGTATTCCTCAAGAAGTGGTGATGAGTACATAATTTCTTAACTTCTAGTTAAGCTCTTTTTCTATTGCCCTTATATTTTAAAGACTGCTTTAGCTAGACATGAAATCTGTTTTCCACAGTTTTTTCATTATTATTTGTTTTTAATGCTGCTTGATTGTTGTCTTTTAGATTTATTTTGAAATATCAGATGCTAGAATTTTTTTTTTGAGTTTGTAAGTTATTTGAATTTTTGTTTGGTGTCCTTGATTTTATTTTTATCTTTGAAATCTATTTTTCATAAGATATATTTTGTTGTCCATCATTCTGGGTAAATTGTCTTAGATATCCACTAAGCTCTTTTAATGTGTGTAGATTCAGAATCTTTTCTATTTCTGGAGTATTTTTTTGGATTATAGTTTTAGATATTCCCTTCCATATTCTACTTCAGGGAGTCTAATAATACAGATATTGTTCCATTTTGTCTGTCTTCCATTTCCACTATTTTCTCCTTTTTAATATTTATTTTTTTCTTTATACCATTGACATTTTCTTGGTCGATTTCTTGCCTTTCTTCAAAGTTCCTTAGTAAATTTGGATTTGTGTCTATTCTACCCTGTGCATCTTATAATTTTCCTTTTATTTCTGAAGTAATTTTGTCTTCTCCCATTATATTTTAGAGTTCAATCAACTGTTTTAATTTCTCCCACATTTCTCTTACATTTTTGTTCATAGTTTTTCAATTCCCTGAATATTTAACATATCCTCAAATGCTTGGTTGAGTACATTTAATTCTATTTTACTTCTGCTCCATTCTTATTTTTTTCAGTGGGAAATTTTCCGTAGTTGACTTTTGTGAAAATGTGTTTCCTGTTTTACTACAGTAGTTGTCTACAAACTTAATCCTTTATCCTTTGTTTACTTTTATGATATTAGAACATTTTCCAGACTTCTAGTTTAATGGCATCCTTTTCTACTGGCCTATCAAAGTCCAAGCATATAATGTGGGTTTCTGCATCTATGTTTTACTGATAGCAGAGTAGTTGTGAGTCTTGTGAGTTGTGAATTTGTCTTTCAGGATCCTAAAATTTCCACTTTTTCTCCTTTTCTTCTTTACCACCTAGTTGCCAAAATTTGCTTATTTCTTCTGTTTTGCCTTTGTGTCCGTTAAAATCTATGTCTTTGGAAGTGGGTCTATGTAAATCAGGCTTGCCCATGTAAATCAAGCCTATACCTTTGAACAGCCTGTCTGGCCCTTTATATGGGGACTGGCCCATTAAATTATTCTTAATTTTAAACCCCTTCCCTTAGTCCATTCTCCTGTCTACTCAGTTACTTATTTTGTATTTCCAGATTTGTGATTGGTTTAATCTTCCTGATGTTTCCACAATTTTCCCTTAGTCCCTTCTACTGGTATCAACTCTTTGTTTTCCATTTATATTTTTCCTGGTGTGGCTTTGTTCACTACAAAGCATTGTTTTACAGTAGGGGTGTGGTGGAAGCATGTAGAACCTAGACTGGAATTTTTTTTTTTTTTTTTTTTTTTTAGTCACAGCTATTTTTTCAGTGTTTTGCATACTCTGTCTTCAAGCAATACTAATAGTATGGTTCTCCATAGCATTTTCATATCAGTGAGGTCATTTTTACCTTTTAGGGACAAAATCTGGGGAGGCTAATTTCTGCTGACCTACCATTTTCTTCCTCTATTTTATTCTTAAGCTCAAATTTTCTCAAATGGTTACATACTAAAATTGTACAGATAATTTGGATGTTTTTCTCCTTCCCCCTTCTGACCTCATTAAAAATGTAAATGCCACTGAACTACAATATCCTATCAACACATTTTATTACTTTTCTTGACCTTTAACAGTAGTTTGAAAGTAATTATTTTAGCTTCAAATAATGATTATAATCCATCATCACACACTTCAATAATTGTTGATCTGCATAGAAGATTGTCTCATATGCACATTAATTGTCTCTGAGTAAAAGAAGTTTATAAGTTAGTAAGTAGCAATATTCCAGGTTCTTAACAATAGATCTTTGTACATTATATACTTCAAATGAAAAAAATGTAGACTTGTTGAAATTTTCTCTTATTTGACTTTCAAATTATTCTAGGATAATCGCTAAATAGAGCAAAAGTGCGGCCCATTATTCTTATTTTGTAGTTTTTTCCTTCCACAAACTTACTCAGGTGGTATGAATGACAATCACAATTATACTTGCTTTGAACTCTATGCCAATATAATTGCCTTACCAGCAGTTCTGCTCACTTCTTCCCTATGTTCTGAGTCATCCTCAGAGCTGTTGCATAGGTCATGAATTCTCACCAGTGCCCAACTTGTTCTATTTTTTCTTGGAGTACTGCCAGACTTTATTTCACAGTCTCCATTGCAGTTTAGTATGGATCTATGACTGAGTTATGATCAATGAATATGAATAAAATGATTTGGACAACTTCTAGATCTGGTGTTTAGAAATACCTCACCCATCATTCTTTCCCTTCCCCTAGCTGTTGGCTTACTGTAATGAACGCACACAATACAGAGGAAGAAATGTGGGTTCCTGAATGAATTTAAAAAGCATGGCATGCCCCCCTATCCTAGTTTGGATAAAAAATAGCTTTCATGATGAAAGCTTATGAAATTTTTATTAATACAGCAGTAAACTATTGCTAGCTAATTCAGGTACAGTTACCATGTGAGATCAAAACTTACTATGCTTCTACTACTAAATTCTTGTAAATGAGTAAGATTTTTCCCACCAATGTAGTTACAATTGTTAATGTTCTGTTTCTACTGAACTAAAGTTTCATTTTTTCTAGAAGTACTTGAGTCTGCTGAGATATTCTGACCTTGTAGACATTGCAGTTTATTTTAGGTCCTCAGAATTAATTTTCACCTTGTTTCACAGCTTCCTTCATCAAGAAACTTGGAACAATTTGCTGAGACTGAGCCAGAGAGTGTATCACTATAACATCTGTATATGATATATTCCAAATTATTCCACTCTGATATTGTAGACACAGTGAGACTCCACCCAGGTCCTTGTTTAAGGAAGGATTTATTTCCATCTGTGGGAGTGCTGTCACCAGCAAGCCTCTAGGTTTCAGCTCCTTTAGGAGTTGCCTCAGCTTCAGAGAGCTGCCCTACCCAAGGTCATGCCCTCCTTAGAGTAGCCCAGATCTGGCTGATGAGTGAGGTGGAGTATTAAGATCTGGGCACATCAGCCAGATGCAAAACACTGAAGGGCAATATTGACTTCAGAGCTTTCCATCATTTTGGGTGAGGTGTTGTTGGACCGATACCATAATTGGATAATTCAGCTTACCTCTGACCCCACCTTATTTTTCCATAGATGTTGATTCAAATAAGCATCTTATAACCCAAACTCCATTTCATTGTTTGTTTGCAGAGCACCAAACTCACTGTGTATGCCTGACAATCCATTATATTTTCTTCAAAGCTAAACAGGTTTAAATTTCTTTTTTTTCTTTGCTTTTTTTTTTTTCATTCCAAGCCTCATAAAGGCCTTTTGGTTATCCTCAATTGTTTTTTGGCAAGAGTTCTTACTAGGTCTGAATATAATACTTATTATGATTTAATTGACAAAAAATAATTGTATAAGTAAATAAAACAAACCAATCTAGTAAGTAACAACAATAACAACAAAATAAAAAAGTAGCCACGCTGATAAAGGAAATTTTAAAAAGGAGAAAGAACTCAGTGTAATAGTTATATTGCAGTGTTACAACCAAAGTAACACTGGTCCTATATTGAACAACATACAACATCACATAGTTTTAGTGAGAGTACCTACATTCCACAATGGCTGCTTTAAGAAATCATTTTAGTGAAAATAAGAACTGCTTCTCCCTCCCACTTACTCTCCTCCAAAAATAAAGTTAAAAGCAAAAACTTACAACATCAAGGCAAATGAATAAAAGAACCAATGAACAAATACATTTAAAACGAATCAACCAACCAACAAATAAGCCCACTCATGTTGTCTTGTCATAACAATTATACTATGTCCCTTGTGTCTCAATCAATATGGAGATTGAATGTTCCTGGAAAAGTGGATTTGTACCTACCACTCTTATTCTGCAGTGGTACTTGAAGGATCATTTATTGTGAGCATCAGGAATAACAACTGGAGTGCAAAAACAATATTAAGGCAATG
Source organism: Lynx canadensis (assembly GCF_007474595.2). Lineage (NCBI taxonomy): Eukaryota > Metazoa > Chordata > Mammalia > Carnivora > Felidae > Lynx > Lynx canadensis. Next base: position 165,457,464 of record NC_044303.2, read on the forward strand.
TATCCTGTAGTACTTTGCAGCTCAACTGATAATAATAGTTAAGTAAACTAGATACTCAAAAGATGGAAATCAAAAAGGATGGAAACAATTATAAATGAAAGTAGTCTGAGAGAGCATAGTACAAACCTGAATGTTGGTGGAGGGTTGCCTTTTATGGAATGGGGAATATTCACTGCTAGTTTTAAAAATACTTCTACTATTTTGAAAGTAACTTAAAGACAAATTTGAAACAAGTGCCTTGGATATGTTGTAGAGATTATGTATCCAGTTGAGAAAGATTTTGATTCAGTGACCAAAAATATAACATTAAAATATTCAATCTGCAAGTTTGATATTTGATAGAGCTAAGGTTGTTTTTTTTTTCTGAAAAATACCCCATTATGCACAGAAATTCCAGAGTATCTGCAGATTTTTGAAACGGCTGTATTAGGACTCAGTTTCAATTCCCAAAGAAAGTCTTGTTGACAGAACAAAAAGACATAAGATGTGCTTGAGAAAGTGGAAGTAGTTGTTCTGTGAACAATTGAAACATCTAGTGCCCTAATTATTATTATTATTGGAAAATTAGTGATTTGTAGTAATATCAATAGGTATTTAATTTAATTGAAGGATAGGAACTTCTTCTTTTTCCCGCAATGTCCAACTGAGACAAATAATGTGTAGAGATTTCACATGTTTTCTTAGTAACAATTAATGAGTGACAGATTTAGCAACAGAATATGTATTGTCTGGCTCTCAAGGCCAGGTAGCTCCCTTCCAATCTCTGTGAATATGAATTCAATTACTGAGCAACTATTGTATTTCTCATAAAATGAATAAGTTGGTAAATCTCTGTCAGAGTAGTAGTAGCGCCATATATTAGAGGCTAAATGAAAGAAAGAAGAACCTCTTATCAAGTAAAGCACCAGAAATGAAAAAGACTTCCACTCTCCTGTTGAGTGCTACAAGGAAGAAAGACTATAAAATAGAAATTAACAGTTCTCTGCTTTCTGATGTAATATGTCTGTTGTCTTGAATTAACCACAAACTCATATACCCAACCACTGTGTGACAAATCATATGAATTGGAGTAGAATCATAGTGAAAATATTTGAGTCTTCCTCTCATATGTAGACATTCTTTGGAACCTATCATCAGCCTGTAAATATCTACTACACATTATAAATTATAATTATGCAGCCATAAAATGTTATAGCACCAAAGAGTTTAGTATATTCAATATTTATTTGATTTTAAGAAGATTTCAATACATATTTTATTTAGATAAAATTCAATCTAATTAAGAAATCAAATGAATTGTATATTTTATGTAATTTATTATATAAACTGTAAAACGTGTAAAATATAGATTATATTAAATAATGAAAATAAATTAGGTCCAAAACACTTTTAAGATACTCTACAAATGACATTTTAAGAAAAATAGCAGATGTATGAAGCTATTCAGTGGTGTGCTTTGAAATTTGTCAGTTTAATTTAATTTAAACATGTGTCAAGTTTTGCCAAATGGAACAAATTAAACTCTTTTCTATTTTTTATGCCACACCCAAACCTTAGTCACACATGTCTTTTATCTGAAACTATGCTCTTTTTTCTTAACTAATTCAGCAAACATGTAAGATGTTCTTCATATAGCTCTCCAAACTTTGTTCTTCGGTAAAGTAATTTTTTTCTTGCTTTAACCACATGATCGAATGATCATATGGGAACTACTATATTTTGCATATACCAATATTCTCCCACCATTAATTGGCCCAAAGATGGCTACTTGACTCAAGGTAGACCAATAATTTCTACCTCACTTTAGTCCAGGTAGTTTATTGAAGGACAGTATATAGGATTCTCAGAGAAACAGAACCAATAGAATGGATGGATGGATGGATGGATGGATAAAGATATTATTTTAAGGAATTAGTTCATGCAGTATGAAGCCTGACATGTTCAAAATCTTCACAGTAGGCTGGTAGATAAGAAATGGAGGGCAGAACCAAGCTTCCAGTTCAAGTCCAAAACCCATCTGCCAATAGAAATTCTTCTTTTTCCAGATAGGTCAGTGTTTGTTCTGTTGGATAAGGCCCACCCATGTTAGGGAGGACAATATGCTTTCATCAAAGTCCACCAATTTAAATGTTAATCTCATGCCAAAAACACTCTTCTGGAAACATCCAGAATAATATTTGACCAAATATCTAGGCACTGTAGCCCAGCCAAGTTAATACATAAAATTAATTGCCACAGGTACTTTCATGAAGCTGGATTAGTCAGTACTCTTGTCATGGAAATCACGCAAGCCATCTCAGATATTAATCTGAAAGTTTCCAACTGCCACATTTTTTAGTTGTATAGATAAAGGTATTCAGAGACACAAAAAGATAGCCCCTCAAAAAGTAATGATGAGAAACTGGAAGATAACTGAATATAAGAACCAGGAGTTCCTAAGGCAGGAGAAGGTGGTTTTCATGTCTCAGTTCAGAGAAAGGGAATTTTTCCTTCTTCCACTTATTTTTTCTGTTCGGCCGTCAAGAAATTGGATGATGCCCACTTGCATTGGTGAGGACAGTATTCTTTACTCAGTCATCGATTCAAATGCTAATCTCTTTTGGAGACATTCTCACAGACACACCCAAAAATGCTTTACCAGCTCTCTGGGCATCCCTTAGCCCAGTCAAGTTGACACACTAAATTAACCATCGCATCAATCAATACATGCTAATAAGAAAAAGATGCCAATAGTTTAAGGCAGGATTTCTCCAAGATTTTTTAATGGAGCCCTTTTAAAAGAAAATATTCTCAGTTAACCATTAATTTATTTTTATTAAAATATCAACTTTAAATTATGAATTACAATTATAAATTCCTTATGCTTGTAACTATTACATACCATAATAATAAAAATACAAGAATAAATGCAAATAAAACTAGAAAACCAATTTTTAAAAAGTAAAACTAACATTAACCTAAGAGGATGAATAATGATTAATTATTCTGGCCACACTTTGATCATGGTATTTGGTATCGCCTGCTAAGACATGGGTTTTATTTTACTTTGGCATATGTCTTAGTTTGCTAGGACTGCTATAACAAAGAGCCACAAACTACATGGTTTAAACAACCGAAATTTATTATCTCATATTTCTGGAGGCCAGAAGCCTAAGATCAAGGTGTTGACAGGGTTGGTGCCTATTGAGAACTGTAAAGAAGAATCTGACCCATGCTTCTCCCCTAGCTTCTGTTGATTTGCTGACATTCTTTGGCATTACTTCGTTTGTAGATCTCTGCCTTTATTTTCACATTGTGAAATGTGAAATTTCCCCTTTTCTTAAGGATACTGGTCTTGGTGAACTAGAAACCACCCTAATGGCTTTATCTAATTATATCACCAATGACTCTATTTCCACATAAGATCAGACTTACTGGTGTTAGTGCTTCAACATATGAATAGGGGTGGGGGCACAATTCAACTCATAACAGTATGTCTCTATTATTTTGGACATTAACCATGTGAATAAAATTTTCTACTTTTCTCTATTTGAACTTCTCTGAAGCCTCCATTCATGTAATATGCCATGACTGTTTTTTCTTATTTACTTTTTAAAATTTATACCTCTTAACGTGATTCATCACTTAATCATTGAAACCATCAGACAGCAAACAAATTTAAACTCACTATCCAGATTCATAATATGCTTAAGCTACATTAAGTAAAATGATAATTTACATTACAACTTATTGTAGAAATTCTCAGTTGAGAAATATGGGTTTGATGTGTGTAACAGATGCCTTGTAGCCCCACCCACATCTTCTTGACACTCACAGCCCTGACAGCTTCTTACTACAAACACCTGTGACTCCATGTCTGGAGGCATTCTCTGGCTATAAAAATATTCTCAGTCTGTGGTCAAGGGTCAAAGCAGAGTGCAAACAATTTAATGCCCCCATGAGTAGTATACAACTAGTTGATGGATGGAGTTGAATGGGAATCACACTTTGGATGGAATAACTTGGAAGCATTTCCTATTGGAATCGAGCTTCAGTAACGTACAAAGGTAATTTTCTCACGTATGTACCTGTATTAACTTCCTTTCCTTCTCTGTCTCATGCTTCTGCTTTGTTATTAGTTATTCTTGAAAAGACCTACCTAGTTAACTGCTTGTACCTATGAAAAGGTCTGCTTATGGAGGAAACCAGGATGAAATACTATGTTAGCTATAGTTCAATGCATAAATTTTAATGAGGACATTTCTAAATCATCATCTAAAGGAACATTTTTGTTTAGGGGAGCTACACCTTATCAGTGAAAGTTCTGTGAATCCCAGTTCTAAAAATCTCTCATATTCTAAAATATATCTACTTTCAGTCCTCCTCTCATTCCCGTGCCCCTTATAGTATCTCAACGTTTCTCACATATTATTTTTACAGCCTCCAGAAATATGATCCTAACTCCACTCTTCCCTTTTTAAAATACATACTCCAAAATAGCTTCCTGGTTAGCTCACTCCCTAGCCCTCTTTACCAAATACCCTTTGCTCTAGTCACAAAGAACCACTGGAACCTTCTCTAAAATGATTGATCTTCTCATGAGTCTGTACCTCATTCATGGTTTTCCTTCTGCCTGGAATGATATTAAAATTCTCCAGCAGAATTTCTGCCAGCGTTTCTTGACTCTACAAAGAACACTTCCCTTATCCTCTAGCGTCCGTTTTACCCCTTACTCATAGCATGGACTCCCTCTTATTTGTGATATAATTTTATACCTCTAGCATTATTAACACATACCAAGATATTGTACATGTTTTCACATGTTTTTCTTCATTTGTTAAATGTTAAGACACCTTTAAGAAAATCATATTCATTTCAATGTTTCCTGTGCCAGATTGATAGGTGTTCAGTAATATATTATTTGAATATGTGGGTGGACATTATGGTAACATTCTAGACTCCCTGCTTGGCCTAGAACTTGGATCAGTATGGTGAAGTACTTTACTGAAGATTTTCTGGCAAAGTCATCAGGGTCAGTGGTCAAGTGAGAACTCATCCCATCCCCCATTCCCAACCTTCAGTTAGATACTTCTGCTATCCTCTCAGACATGCATGCAACAAGAGGACCTGGGATTGTCATGTCCTTAGTTTTGACTAAGAAAGTGAGATTTTTGAGCTGAGAGGTGATGATAATGGTCTGGAGATTGGCATTAGCCTATTACCTAGAGAAGATGGTGTGGGGGAACATCGGGGAAACTACAGTGCAGTTAGACATACACATTCAGACTCAGGAAAAGAAAGGGAGACACCGCATTCCTGCTTTTGCCTGGGTTGAGTATGACTGCACACTACTTTTGGCCATGTAGCTTCACACAGCCTATTTCACCATCTGTTGGAGTAGCTCTCCTGGTTTTTAGAGAGGGTATCAGAACAGACAGCTTCTATAAAGAGCCTTTTATCCTGTCCACAGCCTCCTTGAAGCCAATCCAAAAACTGTCAGCTTTGACTCGGGTTTGCTACTGCTAAATTGCAAACAAGCACATCAGTTATTACAGGTTCTGGAGGTGGAGAAACATACACTGGTTACTTCATAGCAGTGATGGTCTGTTGTTTGTATTTGAGGATAATTAGAGAGGAAAGGAAGCTACTTTAGCAGGTACAGTACCGGCCCTCACGAAAAACTGATTTTTTTTTTTTTTTTACTTTGTTGGAGATATAGTAGCTGAGTCAATCTTTTCAGCCTAATAATGGAGTCAGTATTTTTCAGCCTGATTTTTCATTCTAATCAAGTTAATGTGAGTCTTCATCCTTTGCCTATGTCTTAAACATCAATAATTTTCAGAGATTTAATTCACCTATTTTCTCAAGTTTCTTTACTTCTCTACTAACTCATGTATAATTTGCTTCAGTGTTATAAGTAATACACATATGTCCCAGACTTAATTCTTGGCTCTAAGTATGATTATATTTTTAACTATATTTAAAATAATCTAATGTGGGGATACCTGGGTGGCTCAGTTGGTTAAGCATTAGACTCTTGATTTCAGCTCAGGTCTTGATCTCAGGGTCATGAGTTCAAGCCCCACATTGAGTTGGAGCCTACTTAAAAAACAATAAAATAATAAATAGAATAGAATATTAGAATATCCAGGGAAATCTTCCCATCATTTAGCCACCCTAACAAAATTATTGTGACTGTTTAAAAGTTCCACTTAAAATAAATAAATAAATAAATAAATAAATAAGTGTGTGTGTGTGTGTGTGTGTGTGTGTGTGTGTGTATGCATATAAAATTTTTTTTTTTTTAATTTTTTTTTTTCAACGTTTATTTATTTTTGGGACAGAGAGAGACAGAGCATGAGCGGGGGAGGGGCAGAGGGAGAGGGAGACACAGAATCGGAAACAGGCTCCAGGCTCTGAGCCATCAGCCCAGAGCCTGACGCGGGGCTCGAACTCACGGACCGCGAGATCGTGACCTGGCTGAAGTCGGACGCCCAACCGACTGCGCCACCCAGGCGCCCCAGCATATAAAATTTTAAATAGGCTCCATGCCAAATGTGGGGCTTGAACTTATGACCCTAAGATAGGAGTCGCATGCTCTACCGACTGAGCCAGCCAGAAACCACTTTATGTAGCTTTAAATAATAATGTATTTATAATTGTGACCTGACTTTCATTTGACCCTATATCTACATGCTGTTTAAAAACCTTTATAAATTATTACCACTAAGATAACAACTATAATCTAATTGACCATTCCTTTATCACTGAGTACATTGCCCTCAGAAGTTTCATGTAACATTTCAGGGAGCATTTGCATAGTTAGAACTTCTATCCTGCTTTTATTTTTGCATAGGAAAATGTCTCATAATTTAATAGAAATTAAGGATGGATAGGGTCAAAATGTCTGAGTTTATAGCTTTTGATAAATATTCTAACAAAATATTCCATAAAAGTTGTGAATGCATATCCTTTTTGTGGTTGTAATTTTGATCTCACATATTATTGTATAATTTTTTACTTATTAAGAGAAATAAACTTACATTAGCGTTTTCAATTAGGTTTACTGTGATTCACTTGAACAAGTTAGAATACTTGTATATTTGTTTACCAGGTAACTTTCTGGGTTTGTGAATTGTTGTTTCATGTTATTTCCTGTATTTGTCAGCAGCCTTCTATTATAGTTCAGTATTGTGTTCACTTAGATATGCTATAGGACATGTTTGTATGCTTTTTTAAACCTTTTACATAATTGTGATCATACTATAAATATCTTCATGTTCTGCTGTTTCAATAATATGTTGACATGAGCAAATTTATATTATTATAAAGCCCTAAGAAATACTATTATTAACAATATCCTGCCATGTTATAGAACATTTACCTATGTTTTCTTCAATTTTTGTCCTGTGAAATTTTTTTTTTGCCTTCCCTAAAATAAATAATAGTGAGAAATCTATTTGTGAAGATAACTTTTCTAAACTTTGTAGTTATTTCCTTCAGAGAAAGACTATTATTTGTGCTTTGTATAGTTTTTGGCCCATAATTGAGTCTCAGTAAATATTTTTAATTAATTATATGCATGAATTTAGTGTCGAGAATGTCTGAGGTCTACCTTGAGTAGATCATATCTAAAATATTGAGCAGAATCTTGATCATATCTTAGGAGGGAGATGGTCAACAAGCTTTGATTTTTCTTTCTGTCAGGATACTGAAAGGATTTTAAATTCTAATATACTAATTCAGTTTCAAAATTAGGACTAGAAATGTAAGGTTATGGAAAGACATTAAAATCTGTGTTGGAACACATACAGTTCTTTCCAAAGAGTGATACATCCTAAATATTCTGAGGGCTTTTACTCATCCTGCCATTGTTTCATATTAATCTTTCACCAGTTAAAATCTCTAACACGTGTTTTTGTCATGCCTCATCTTTACCATGCTATGTTATATTTGCGAAAAAGAAAAATGTTTTTCCAGCCTAAGATCAGTCATTTCCATTTAATGTTTTAAAATTTCATCTCATTATTTTTTGCTTGTCTTTTCATTTTACTGACATCATTTTGTATTCTGACTCTGTTCTTTATAATATTTGTTAGCTCTCATAGCTTATGTGCCATGTATATAGTTGATGAAAAAGACCTCAATGTCCTCCTTCTGAATATTAGTTTTAGATCCCTGCTTCCATGTCACCTCACCACCTGCAGCCTTTTCAGGTCTTCAGGAGTCCATGAAATAGCAACTTTTGTAAGGATTCTTCAGTCAGCTATAGACACGCTGAATTTTACCATCACCTATGTTTTCTTTATTATTCATAAAGTCTTAGGAAACACTAATTATTGGCACTTAAATTTTATTTCATCTTATTATAAATAACAACATGAAAATATGTTTTTGAAATTCCCATCTCTCTTATTCAGAATCACTGATGTAATCATCTATTTACTAATCATAAATACAATAAATAAAATAAAATAACTGTAATAATAGTAATAATAAATAGTCATGAAATGGATAGTCATATACTAGTTATCCTTATTCACCAGCCAGAATTTTAAAATATTGCCAAACCATAACAGCCAACCCTTACAGTGCCTCATCATTTCATCATGTTTTAATGTGAATCTTAAGTATAAGGATGAGGGAAAGGTGCGAAAGGGAGTGAAAGGTACTTACTACTTATATCAGTTCTTTTGGGAGGATGTAGATGCTGTTGCCTTGGCATGACACCCTCCTTCATGCATATGTATTACACTCTCATATTGACAAATAGCAACATATGTTCCTATAACATTAACTGGAGTGCTGCATGATATTAAAGATTCAAAATCACCACAGATGCTAACAAAGATCACCTGAATATTACATAGCTTCTTCTACAATTTTACCAACTTTCATGTGAGCAGTTGTACCTGGATAATCACAGCCATATTCAGATTACAGTTCATAATTCGTCCCCTTTAAAAATTGAGAACACCACCTGCTTTCATTCTGCTTAAAAAAAATAAGGTTTGATGAGATTAGGAAACACATCCAGTCTTTGTTTTTAGCTGGCCCATTTTGAAAATTGGGGTCATGGATGATGGCTTCCTGAGTGGGGCAGCAAAAGCAATGGTAATGGAGAAACATTAAAAAGATTCAGATGTGTGGTTCTAAGCAGCATTCGCAAATGTGTGAGTGCATTGACATGCTTGATTATGCAAAAGCTGAGCTGTGCAAATCATAATAATAAGCTTTCTCATTAGATTTCCTGCATTTTCTGCTTCTTGATCAGCCAGAAATACGGCCAAGTGTTCCCATTCTTTTGAAATTTCCCATTTACACTTGTTTCAACTACTCAGAGAAAAATAGGGAAAATAGAGCAGTGAAATAAGATTTTAATTAAGGGGGAAAATGGAAAATGTTCAAATGTGTACACTCAAAAGACGTGTACACTTTGGTTATAGTCAGCTTGAAAACAAAATTTTACTTAGCACTCATAAAAGTTAAATCAGTTCGTAAGTCAATTACTAAGTGAAGAATGTAGTTCAACTATTTTAAAAAGTAAACCTGAAAATGATAATTGAAGAAGGCTTATCAAATCATTTATTTTACAGAAAAGTTTTGTTCACAGAATCAGAGCCATCCAGAATAAAGCATAATAATAATAATAACAATAATAATAATAATAAAGAAGAATTATTTTAAAGGAATGATAAAACTAAAAACATTTTAGTTTTCAAAGATATGTTCAGGTATCTTCAAAACCATTTTACTTGTTCAAAATATTTTCTTTCTGTCTTTAGTGGAAATAAATAAATGTAATACTTTAGGAAAACTATAGATAAAATTACGAACTCATTCAATATAACCAACACAGTCTTTACACTGGTAATGCATCAGTGTATATCTTATAGATAAATGATACATTAAAGTGATTTTGTGGTAATAATTATGCCATTCATTTGGCTTCCCAATTTAGTATCAACTAAGATAGTGACCAAGAGAAGCTGAAAAAAATCTTGGTCTAAATTATATACATTGGCATTAGATATTCAACAAATGAAAGCATTTTCTCTTGCTGTAGATAAAAGCTGAGGCATTTTTCCCTTTATTTATGTGGAGACAAATACTAATTTGCTTGATTGTACCATTATATTTGAAATTATGCTGCATATATTATGTATGTTAGTGTTATAGTGAGAGAGGATCACAGTTCCATCCACCTCTGGACTTCCCAACCTCAAGGAAACTGCAGTTCTTAAAGTCTGATCCTTGTTGTTTCATCACAAATCAAGAACAAACATATGCCATAGGGAGATGAGGAACTCCAGCTTCCAAAACCTGCCTGGATTAGGTTGCACATCCAATGATCTCCTATAATCTGTCTCTGTGCCCCACTTTGGTTCACCCCAGCCACTCACATATTTCAAACTTTAGTTGCATGAATATTGTGACTAGTAGAACATTCTATTATTTTGTAAGTATAAGTCCATGGTGTCATCTGGTGTATCCCTTCTATGCCCTACATTTGTATTTTACTTTTCTATATCTCATACACTCTACTCACTGAATTTTAGTGTTCATTCACTAAATTCTTATAACAAGCAGATGTGAAAATCACACAGGTGTCCACTCAGGAAAAGACTGTACAGCCCTTCCCTGGAGCTCAGTATGTCTCAGCACCACAGTCCTCATGCTGCCCATCTGTTTTTCACAGTGCTCTTAATTTCACATACTCTTAGGTATAAAGACTGATGGTTTCATTCTGTTATCAGTCAGACACATGTTTTAAAAAAGAGACTTATTACAATCCCCTTTCATCTTAACTTTATGGGAATTATATTACATGAAAGTCTTTCTACTTTCTTCCCTCCATGACCTATGCTGTTTTCCATATTCTTCAGAGTATAGAAAATGTTCCTTAGGACCACTATATTTACTCTGCCCCCACCACTCAACCTCTCTGAACCCCCCTATCTTCCTGCCCTCCTCCCCGCAACATGTGTGTTACTACTAATCCTCCCTGTGAATTCCAACTTGCCCCTAGTCTGCATTTGTTAAGTATTCACTATGGGAATCTAACCCAAATCCTTTTAAGGGCCCTGTGATGTGATGTTGAACTTCACATGAGTCAAATGATAAAAGGTATATGATTAAGATTTTAAGAGCTTGAAACTTAGCAGTTTTGGATACTTCATTATATTAATAACCTAAATTATAATTTTTTTAACATTAGGAAGCAAGAGAAATTAACTTATTTCAAGAGTTAAAAGTAATATGCAATTCATACTTATTTTGTAGAGAAAAACATTTAGATTTGAATATTTGTATCATAGGTAGCAGGGACAGCTCTAAACAAAACAGATAATGGAGAATTATTGAATGAATTATGCTAGGAGTTATCTATCCCTGACCACTCCTCACTCTGTACCTACCTCCCTCTACTTGGAATGTAAGCACTTTCATCATGTTTCTTGTCCATCCATAGGACCATACACATTTACCACCTAATTTCTCTAGGAATATTCTGAAAATTTGTTTCTCATCTTACGAGCTTTAATAAGATTCAAATGACTAGCTGTAGTGTTATTTGTAAATCTGTTTTCATAGAGTGTTCAAGATACACAATTCTTTAAGCCAAAGTTGTAATTTAAGGACAAGGTGCTTACCCAACAATTGACCAGTGTTTTGTTTTGTTTTGTTTTTTTTTCTTTTCTCACCAGACTTGTGTGGACTATGAGCACCATAAAAGCAAATACTTAGCTAACAATATTATGTTATGTATTTGACAGTAGCTAAGAGAGTAGATTTAAAAAGTCCTCACCGTAAAAAAATTGTAACTATGTGAGGTAATAGATGTGTATGTGTGTGTGTGTGTGTGTGTGTGTGTGTGTGTGTGTATGAAATCATTATGTTGGTGTATCCCTATAATATATATCATTTGATATATATCAAATCATTATATTGTATACCTTAAACTTGCAGAATGGTATATGTCAATTATACCTCAATATAGTCAAAATAACTGGGACAAAAAAGTATCTCCTTTCTTCCCGCCCCCTCCCCCCCACTATTATGTACTCAAGGCTGGAGTACAGAGTATAGTAAAGAAAAAGTAGTCAGCATTTTTAGAAAAAAGTTGGCAAATTAATAAATGAACATGAGTGTCTCTAATCCTAAAATGAGATAATGTTTTATACAAAAAGCAACACTGCCAATGAATATATTTTATATACATGTATAAATCAGTAATGCTAAGCACTATATATAGAAAGCAGCTTATATACCCATATTTGTTTAAAAATCAGGGGTGCCTGGGTGGCTCAGTTGGTTGAGCATCCAACTTCAGCTCAGGTCATGATTTCACGGTTTGTTGAGTTCAAGCCTGGCGTCTGGTACTGTGCCAACCAGCAAGATTCTGCGTCTCTTTCTCTCTCTCTGCCCCTCCCCAACTCACGCTCTGTCTCTATGTCTCAAAAATGAATACATGTTAAAAATATTTTTACATAAAGCAATAAAAACCAAAAGACTCACTTCATTTTATTTTTAGGCAAAGTTGTATAATTTATTGAATTCTTAAGGTGTTAGTAAACTATTGAAAAACTGCAAGAACCTTGCAAAGCATCCTCTTTAACTCTATATTGTCTTTCCTTAGCACTTAACATGTTTACTTTCATCAGTCAGTCTAGTAACATAATTTTTACTCAACTCCAGATAATTCTTTAGTGGGAAAGATTTCTTTTCTCCTTGTTACATTGTAGGAAATTGTTTCCATGTGATATCTCTTACTAGAGGCTTTGGTCAAAGTTGGTCAAAGAAGGTGTTATTCAACACCCACTTTGACCTTTGACTCTTCCAAAAGATGCATCAGAAATATTCATCAATCCTGGAAATAAATATTCACAGGCACTCTCTATCAAGTCTAAAGACTGATTCCAGTCACTCCCGATTATGTTATAAAGTATCTCATGAAAAAAAAATTTAATCTCTTTTTCATTTGTTTCTTATTTTCAAACATTTAAAATCTCAATATTCTATCAAAAACAGAGTAGTGTCCAGGAATGACATCTGGGACTGCTTAACTAATCTAATTTTCTTAGGTTATTTTACTAATATTCAGTCAATTAAGAAATGGTGGTGCTCTTTATGCTGCAATTCAGTGTGATCATTTGCAAGCTGCTTTATTTTCTCTATTTAATTTTTTTTTAATGAGAGACCAATGAGTCCAATTAATATTAACTCCACAAACAATTAATTTTATATTAAAAATAAATGGCTTCAATTGATCACAATTCTAGTCAACTGCTGGAATTCAGTGCTAATTTGGGAATGGCAGGGAACAAAGATTCATGAAGGTTAGGAATTAGATCTCAGTTTTATTTCAAAGAAAATTGTTTGGATTAGTGAAGAATGTTGATAAAATTTCATAGTGAGCAATGATAAAATGACTTCCTGAATGCTTCGATACTGAAATTAACCTGTATAATAAAGTACATTAAAGAATAAATGGTCAGTGATACTTTTGAGTTACACAAGAAACATTTATAAAGGAAAGGTAACTAGTACCTGTTACTGAGAGAGAATACTTAGACATTTTTTTTTAATTGTGACATAATCCTATAGGATATAAATAAGCTCAGATTTTCTTTTAGAGTTTATTTATTTTTTTTTACTTATTTTGAGAGAGACAGATAGTATGAGTGGCAGGAGGCCAGAGAAAGGGAGAAAGAGAGAGGGGAGAAAGAATCCCAAGCAGGCCCTGCCCTGCCAGTGTGGAGTCTGATGTGGGGTTCAAACCCACAAAGCCACGAGGTTATAACCTGAGCCAAAACTAAGGTTTGGACACTTAACCAACTGAGCCACCCAGGCTCCCAGCTCATATTTAGTGTTAACAAGTTACAGTATTTCCTAAATTCTATTTTAATAATAAATAATTGGTACTTACAAAATAGCAGTAATTCAATTTTAACTCAGTAGCATGCAGATGATCTGTAAAGCATTTCAAGAAATAGTCCTGAAATAAATGGACATTCATATGCAAAAAAATTAACATAAAATGGTTCATAGACTTAAATGTAAGATGAAAAACTATAGCTTTTTGAAGTAAATCTGTGTGACCTTGGATTTAGCAATAAGTTTTTGACACAGTTTTGTAATAAAGAAAAATTGATAAATTGGTCTTTATTAAAATTTAAAACTATTAGTCTACAAGAGATAGCATTAAGAGTATAAAAGACAAGCCATGTACTAGAGAAAAATATTTGCAAAGCATATATCTGATAAAGTACTTTTTTCCAATATGTATGAAGAAATATTAAAATTCAACAATAAGAAAGTAACAACCCAATTTTAAAATGGGCCAAACATTTGAAGAGACAACTCACCCAAGATAAAGAGATGGCAAATAAGGGTAAAAAAAGATGCTCAATAGCATTTTTATTGGGAAAATGCCAATTAAAACAATGAGTTAAAAGTACACATAAATGAGTGTGGTTAAAGTCTAAAATGGTAACAATACCAGCTTTGGGTTATGATGCAGAGCAACAGGGACTTTCACTTATTGTTATGGGAAAATGCAAAAATGAAGAGCCATTTGGAAGGAACTTGGTACTTTTATACAAAACTAAACATATTCCCTAAAGATTTTTTTTAATGTTTTTATTTATTTTTGAGACAGAGAGAGACAGGGCATGAGCAGGGGAGGGGCAGAGAGAGAGGGAGACACAGAATCCGAAGCAGGCTCCAGCCCCTGAGCCGTCAGCACAGAGCCCGATGCGGGGCTCGAATCACGCACTGTGAGGTCATGACCTGAGCCGAAGTCAGATGCTCAACCGACTGAGCCACCCAGGCGCCCCTCAAAACTAAACATATTTCTTAACCGTATCATTCCACAATTGTACTCTTAAGTATTGATTTGAAAATTTATGTCCAAATGTAAACCTGCATGCAACTGTTCATAGCAGCTTTATTCATAATCCCCTTAAACTGGAAGTAATCAAGATGTACTTCAACAGGTGGATGGATAAACAACTCTGTTATAACCATAACATAGAATACTTACCAACATTAACAAGAAATGAGCTGTTAAGCCATGGAAGGACTTTGGTGAATCTTAAGTGTATATTGTTAAGTTGAAAAAAAAGTGTGTATGAGGTCATTTATATGACATTTTGTAAAAGGCAGAGATAGATATACAGATGATAAATGGATCAATGGTTGCCAGGAATTCAGGGTAGGGGGTTTGTATAGGTCGAGTACAGGGTTTTATGGGCTGATAAAACTACTCTGTATGATAATGTAATGTGGAATATATGAAACCATGAATTTTCAGAACCCATTTTTTTTTAGAGCAAGAAGAGTGAATGCTAAATTCACAAAATTATTATATGCAAATTAAAAATAAATCAGATAGGAATCTAGAGGATCCGGCATGGAATGCAGAATGTGACCAGCAGTGTAACTGTATTATAAATGTAGTGAACAGCCTCACCAAAAGATGCTGGGAAAGGGCACTAAGTAATGGGGGTAATGAGTAGAGTCTATACGACTGATGGTAAAAGTAACTATGCATAAGTATTGGATTCTAGTTGATAGTTGCTTCTAATGGATGTAATGTTTAAAAAGGCTGAAACTACTATACTGTTATGCTATGATTTTATAATTAAATGCCTAGATGGAAGTAGTGAAAACCAGGGTTCCTTCTTTTGCAGATAAATCAAAGGGAGAAAGCAAAAAAAAAATCCATATAACAATAGAATAGATTTGAAAAAATAAGTATGGACTCATTTTCACTTTTACAGACATATATCACTCATATTTAATGTGAAGGCAAAATATACCATGAGAAAATAACTTCATTATTTTTTCTCCTTAAGGTTAAAGAGAGCCACTAAAGAATTTTGAAATGAAAAATGAGATAATATATTTTAATGAGCTTAGAACTCTGATACAGAGTAAGCACTAAATAATATAAATATTTGCTGTTATTAGGAAAATCAGTTTGGCAGTAGGGTATTGGAAGGTGTATTGTTGTTGTTCAGGAGGGAGATAATGTTATGTATCTTTATCTTTTGATGAAAATTAAATACGTTTAAGCAAAGTGTATTGCAGTCCACATTCCTATCATTAAAGAAAAGTCAGTAGAGAAGACATCTGAGGTCAAGCCAAGTAATAAGTCCAGGATGAGACAAATGAATGTCTTATTTCCCTTTCTATGTGCAAAGCACACAACTCCTCTATTTTCAGTTGCATATCACAGAATCAGGAAATGAGGAGTTGATGAGAGTTTGCCTAGTTATTTTTGGTTTTTTAGATTTTGCCAAATTTATTCTTGTTTAATATCAAGAAAAATAATAAACATTGAATTTCAAATGTGTAAAGGAAATTATTCTAGAATCTGAAGTTGCAAACAGAATATTCTGCAATATTCTTCTTATCGTTGAGAAGTTCATCCTATGTTTGGGAATATAAGTAGAGACATAAAGATTATAAAGATACTCAGAAGTTCCCTGGAATTTAAATCTTTTATTTTACTGACTAAGAAACTGTGGTTCTGAGAGCCAAAATCACTAGCACAATGCCCAACATCTTGGTGCTGGACCTGGACCAAACCAGGTCTTGTGATTCTGTTTTCACCTTTTCTTCTACTGTACTCAATTTTCCCCTAGAAGATTGTCAAATATGAATTATCTCATTTTAAAAATAAGTCTATGATGGGGTACCTGGCTGGCTCAGTCAGTACAGCATGCAATTCTTGATCTCAGGGTTGTGAGTTCAAGCCCCACATTGGTTATAGAGTTTGCTTTAAAAACAAAAACAAAAAACAAAAACAAAAATAAAAACAAAATGTTATATATTGTTGAAAGAAATAATTCCTCAGATTTCAGTGAAGCTGGAGTTTATTTACTCATCCCCATGCAGTATAAATAAATTACTTGATAGCTAAACATAAAGGAGATAAAGGGTACATATGGATCAGTCTCCTCTTCTCTTCTCTCATGATGGGATATCCGCAGGAAGCACATGTTTTAGAACTTTGTTCCATGGTGTTTAGAGGCAGCTGCCTCAGAGATGCCAAGGGAGTATGCTTATTCAGGGTTGTTGCTAACTGCTGGGTTACTGCGATTCGTACTACAATTTTTATACATTTGACCCTAACTAGGCAATATGTAGCATTTAGAGAGCAAACAAGTTTAATCATTAAAATTAATGACATAGATGAAAGAGCTAGAATATGTTAGGATGGAGTTATATCTACATGTTGCATAATGGTCATTTTTTTCTAACATTTCCAATAACATGGTCCTTTCTGTGGAAATAGAGTTACCTGGAGGGCAATACCTTTTGGTCACTGTGCCATGACTGGAACCTTAGTTGGGAATTTTAGTCTTTTTCCTTTTCAGACTTATCATGTATAAAGTCATAAGTTTTTCTGCATGACAGACTAAAATTTTCCTCTGGTGGGTTGTTCCTGTGGAAACTAAGAGATCCATTTAGATTGCACATTATGACATGCCCTCCAGATTAACCTTTATCATTAATAAAGGCAATATATTGATTTCTTGATGCCTTTTTTTCTTGAGCATAGATGTAGCTGCCATTCATTGAGAATTTTCAAACTCCCAAAATCTGTATCACAGATATATGGAGAAGAGTATATGAAATATAATTTACCTTTTTCCTGATTATAAAAATTAATAGAATGTGGAATATAGTAAAGTAAGAAGAAATGATTGCATTTAATGTTTTCACTTGGTCTTTTGAATATATGTGTACATAAAGCAGGATATAAAATTGACTAACAGTATATTCCTGTTATTTTCAGAATTACCAAGTTTAAAATCTGCTTAAATCAGCTTGAATAGGGATGGACCAGACATATAGTAAGACATTTAATTTTTAACACATTTTTTTATTAAAAAGTACATTGCAGACAACATACAAATGCTTAAATTCTCATCAGATATTTCTGACGATTTTTGTAGCATAGATTTTTATTTTTATTTTTATGTTTATTTGTTTTTAAGAGCAAGAGAGACAGAGCACGAGCAGGGGAGGGGCAGAGAGAGAGGGAGACACAGAATCCGATACAGGCTCCAGGCTCCGAGCTGTCAGCACAGAGCCTGACATGGGCCTCGGAACCCATGGAACGTGAATCATGACCTGAGCCGAAGTTTGACACCCAACCGACTGAGGCACCCAGGCGCCCCTATAGCATAGATCTTTACAAGTTAAATATTCTTGAAAAAGTGAAAAAAAAATTTTTTTTGCATTTAGCAATATTTTTTTGCATGTGGCATTTATTAGCAAAGAAAGATGGTCAAATGTTTTTCAGAGGTTGGTATTTATTTGCGCCAGGGACTGGAAGAGGGTACAGTTGTGGTGAGGAGATCATATAGACCTGTGATCTCTGCTACATTAGTCACTGTCCACATATGGCTATTTAAAGTTAAATTAAAAATTTAGTTACAGTATGCCTGGCATATTTTAAATACCTTGCAATATTTGGTGTAAAAATACATGAATAAGTACACTAAAGGATGATGAGACCACTGGAGTTAGTGATTCAGAAGTAATGTGTGACTTTGCAGACAGCAGTTGTACCATTCTGCTAATAAGAGCTGATGCCCTGTTGCTGTTGTACTTATGGAATGAGGGTAACTGAGGCAGTCCATACAGATTACATTTAAAAAAAAAGTTAATCCAAGGGAGTAAACAAGAACCTTAAGTATGTTTATTAGCAATTATTTAGAATATCTGGAAAAAAAACTGACACTTTTAATATTTTTTGAAGTGTTTGCCATAAGCTCAATAATTACCGTTAGATGATCACTTCAACTCCAATTGTATTGTGCATGAATTGCGTGTCACATAAACCATCTTCTGGACTAAAGCTTATATACCAAGAAAATAAAAAATAACTAAATTGTAACTGTAAGATGTCAATAGCATATAAATTATTTATATTGGTATTACCAAAAATAAAAGTCATCAGGACCCCATTTTATAAACCATAAGGAAATAAAGAAAATGGATATTTCCCCTCTTATTCTTAGCCTATCTATTTTAAATGCTCTAGTTAATAATTATTTAATAGAAACTTTATAATTCACAGTGTTAGATAATAAAAGGAACTGGAATTACAGTAATTTTGCATCACAAAACCACAACCTGACACTTAAAGCCCTGAAAATCAGGAAACCAGAACCATTACTGGGAAAGGAGGTAAAATACCTTGCTTGTGTGTTTAATAAAAGGATAAAGCTCTCACCATTATAAAGGTGAGGGTTTTTAATTTAATTGAGGGTTTCCTTTTCTGCCTTTCCAGAAAGTCAAGCATTTTGTTCTTCTGCAGCAATTGGAATTTGTCTTCCTGTCACCATTTTGTTCATCTTTTCACTTTGACTGCATACAACTACTTTATATTGCCTCACTTTGCCTGAATCTTTCCTCTGTCCAAGGAAATAATAATTGAAACAGATTATTTTTAAGGTCAAAGAAAAAACTGAAACTAGGGTATTACTTCTGCAAGATCATACTCTTCTTTCTTCTTCCCTTTCATGGGGTGACTAATGAACTATAAAAGAACCATAGTTTAACGGAAGGCACATGATGAACAATCTCAGTGGTCTCAAAACTAATGATTACAGAAAAGAGAACATGCTTTAGCCATATTGTAACCAAGTCATTCTCATATTAAATGAATTGATGTTGACACACTTTAAAATTTTGCTGTCTATAAATTTTTTTCTCCTGAAAGAATACATATTTTTTCTCCATTTTCCTGGAAAATCAACATCTAATTATAATTCCATTAAAACATACCTTCTGTTTCTTTGGTTTAAAATCTTTACCTGCCAAAGTTAAAATTTACCATTCTGAACAGTAATCACAATAACATACATTTTCCTCCATGTTTTCACAATGATTAACAAATTCTGAATATCAATTCAAAAACTTGGTATTTTTAAAAAATAATTTTTTGCTTCCTTATAAATTTCTACTAGTTGGTCATTCAAAATCTACCTCAAAAGGGTGTTTTAAAAATAAGTTAAAGTAGGGGCGCCTGGGTGGCGCAGTCGGTTAAGCGTCCGACTTCAGCCAGGTCATGATCTCGCGGTCCGTGAGTTTGAGCCCCGCGTCAGGCTCTGGGCTGATGGCTCGGAGCCTGGAGCCTGTTTCCGATTCTGTGTCTCCCTCTCTCTCTGCCCCTGCCCCGTTCATGCTCCGTCTCTCTCTGTCCAAAAAAATAAATAAGTTAAAATGAAATTTATTTATTTTTTGCCATTCAATACATAAGTTCCTCTAGTGTGTCATTAGATTTGAGAAATCATTCCTTCCCCTTTTTGTTTATTACTACCTTGTAATACTTCCAGAGATCTATCATTGCTAAACTTAGTCATTGCTAAACTGCTGGGCTTTACATACATCTATCTTTTACACTCCTCAGCAGGTTTTCCAATGTATTCATCATCTCGGTTTTGGAGCCAGACTCCTTTGATTACCTGGTAATACTAGGATTGAAGCTGAACATATATATATATATCTACAGTTAATTTTGTCATAATATATTTATGAAAAATATTTTTTCTTCAATAAAAATAATTTTGCTGCCCTCTAAATTTGAAGAAAGACATCTTTTATTATTTTTAATGATAGCACTTTCTTTTACTTTCCTTTTTTTTTTTTTTTTTGATTTCTCAGTTTCTGGCAAGATGTGTGCCTCTTGGTTGCTTATATTTTTAACACATTTGGCCTTCTTTTGTTAGTTGATATATGTATTTTTTATTTTAAGGTATACTAGATGAATGAGAGTAGAGTTCAATCGAAATGTGAGCAGCATGGAATCATTTGTTGATACTGTTGGCTTCAGCAGTGTCTTGAAGAGTACACTTAGCTGTGAAATACAGTTGTTTAGTTAGTTTTACTTCCTGCCTGATCAATGAATTCAACCAAATTCACGACGTAGTAGGAAATTGTATAGTTTCAAATCAAAGTGGATAAAAGCATAATATCAAACTTTCAGTTACCTTCACAAATTCATTATAATATGTGACTTGCAGTTTCTTCTACTATATACTAGGAATAAAACAAAAAATGCCTCCTCATCTTAATAGGATCCACGGGGATTTTTTTTTCTTTTCTCAGTGCCAGGAAAAGCTGTGATGTTTCTTTTCAACTTTTTTTTTTCCTTTTTAAATGGAAACCAAGTAATATAATTAAACCTATACCATACTTTGGTGTGATGGTTCAGCAGCTCGTAGCCAAATTTTCAACCCAACCTTACAATAGTCTGCATAGTCTTATACATTATTTAGCACTAGCTATACCCAAAATATTTCCCTATTTGAATCATTTATTTAAAAAAATTATATTTATTTATTTTTGAGAGACATAGAGACATAGAGCACAAGTGGGGGAGGGGCAGAGAGAGAAGGAGACACAGAATCTAAAGCAGGCTCCAGGCTACAAGCTGTCAGCACAGAGCCTGACATGAGGCTTGAACTCAAACCGCGAGATCATGACCTGAGCCGAGGTCGCATGCTCAACCAACTGAGCCACTCAGGCGCCCCTAAATCATTTATTTTATCTTCTCTTTTATCTTAATGTATTTTTTTTTCCTGTCTTATAGCATGCATTAGTAAAAAGTCACTTCATTACTAAAAAGCCATCTCATTTGGAATGAGGTTAAGATTAAATAAATTAATGGACTAAATTCTCATGACATACATAGTATAGATTACATTTTCTAAATTATATGAAATGCTAAATACAGTGCCTTACAGAGATGAGGACCCCATTAATATTTTTTCCTCCCTTCTCTTATATTCCCCACTGAGGCTAAAAGGGAAGTCTCATTTCTTCTATTCATTCAATCATCTCAAAAATAATTATGCAACTTCAGTACCATTAGAATTTCTATTCCCCTTGGAACTTTGATAAATTTGTCTAAAATATCCATTTATAAAACCAATGTGGGCTCATCGGCCTCCTTACAAGTTCTGCCGCTACCTACTTGTAGACACTTAAATTCTAACCCAGTACAGTATTGTTATAAAACTGATCACCCATATTGTGTGGAGTATGTATTGGAAGAGTGAGGCAGGGAGAGAGCAGGGAGCCCTTTATGTGGTAGGAGAAAGAATGCGAGCTGGCATGAATAAAATGTCTATGAAAGGTGGGAGACGTCCATCACCTCCTTTACTACAGCCTGTACATGACTTCTACCCTAGTTCAGAAGGGCTAGGGCATCCTGTTTATTAGGACGGCTAGTGTTAAAGTTTGAAACCTTCAGTAAATAAGTTATTGACTAGGGGGAGGGCATTGGTCATGAATTCTTTTCCATTTGTAAAACATAGAAATTAGGCAGATTTTTTTTTTTAATTCACCTTGTCTTTACTGATAAAGTCAATATTAAAGAATAGATTAGGAGGAGAACCAACTGTT
This sequence comes from Lynx canadensis, assembly GCF_007474595.2. NCBI lineage: Eukaryota > Metazoa > Chordata > Mammalia > Carnivora > Felidae > Lynx > Lynx canadensis. The sequence goes on from NC_044303.2 coordinate 165,479,871, forward strand.
CTAACTGGTTCTTTCTAGCTCCTGGATCTAGGCCTTAACACAGCCAACCTGAGGATTTAAGTTGAGTATTAGCACATACTTACCCACCATTGGTGTAAACATCAGTTGTCCAGTGTGGAGAGAGGGAAGTGAGGGCCTGAGTCTCCCACACTTACTGTCTTATAATATATATATATTAAACATATTCAATTCAGAAATTAAATTCAACCCCTATTCAAGTACTCCATAATGTGGAGGAATAAGTAAATGGGCAACAGGATAAGATTATTTAGGCTAGAATCTCACTTTATTAGAACCAGAAGAATGGGGATATAAAGGGTTGTGTATGATGATTGTAAATTACATATTACAGAAACATAAGAGTACAGGGGGAAATGCAGATGGGGAGATTAAGAACCCATACATGCATGAGAGGCTGACCTTTGGGATGAATAGTCCAAAGTTTCGTTATTGTGTTCCACAATTAGGTCAACACAGGCTTCAGGCAAGACATCCTGCTAATAAGCATCACCATTCCACCGTCTTCCCAGAGCTGCTCAGAAGTGTGATCTGCCTTTTTCCTTAGACAATGACATATAAGACTAGTAGAGTATGAGTCTGTTTAATATATTTACAACTAGAGTTTAGGGAATCTACAAGCTACTGAAAATTTTATTAACTACTCTTGAATTAAAGTGTCAGAGGCCTGAATCAGTATTGTTCCCTATACTCTTCATTATGGCATATTCAAGATAATGAGCTCATTTACTCACAGTAAGTACCTTTAGTTAGTAACTGGTGTTAAGTTGAAGAAAGACTCTTCTGATTCTCCTTTTCCTTCTTACTTGTTGCTATTGCCCTAGCCCAGACTCTCCTTACAAAATGTTCTGGAGTTGTTGTCCCACAAGTCCCCCAGGTGTGCTTCAGTGGCTTAGTCGGTTAAGCATCCAACTTCGGCTCAGGTCATGATCTTAAGGTTTGTGAGTTTGAACCCCATGTTGGGCTCTGTGCTGACAGTTCAGAGCCTGGAGCCTACTTTGGATTCTGTGTCTCCCTCTCTTTCTGCCCCTCCCCTGCTCACATTCTGTCTTTCTCTCCCTCTCTCTCTCTCCCCCCCACCCTTTCTCTCAAAAATAAACATTAAGAAAAAAAATTAAAAAGTCCCCTAGATTCCCAAGATGTGCTCCAATGCCACATGTGCTCTTTCTAAAACCACAGTTGAATTCTCCTTCATGAAAGTGAAAGTTTTTAGTCTTAGCAAGGACCATGCCAGTCCTTTTCCTTTTGACGTGCCTGGTGCCAAACAAGTGGTTTGGCACGTGATTAGCACTCAATAAATATTTGTTGGATGAATGAATGAATGGCCATGTTATTATCTATTTAAAAAAAAATATATATATATATATAGGTAATATATATATATATATATATAGGTTATATATATATATAAACCTCTCCAATATGTGCAAGTAACGAGCTGTACAAATTCTTTACAAGGTACCCAATGAACTGGATGAGCTGTTCCCAACTTACTGTCCCATTCATTTGTTGATTCTTTCACGTGCACTTCATGTGCAAAGACATGACAGTAAGCAAAAGAGACATTATCTGCCCTTGAAGAGCTTATATTCTTGTGAAGGATGGACAAGAAAAAAAAATAATAAAACTATAACATGCAAAGAAGTAACACATGAAAATAAGTAGAACTGGGTAAGAACAATCTTGCTGGTCAGATAGACCTTTTAAATAAGGAGGTATTTGAGAAAAGGCCTGAAGGAAATGAAATTAATCATGTAAATACCACAGGGCAAAGTGTTCCAGGCAACAGATCTGAGGGAGTGTGCTTCACCAAGATTACATTGAACCTTTTGTGACACTGTATCTTGGCTTTACTCTGGGTTAAATGAAGAACAAATGGAGAGTTTTGTTCAGAAGACAAATGTGACCTGCCCTTTTTTATGGGATTACTGGAGCTGACTGCTGGGTTGAGAAAATGTACATCAGAAAAGGGTGACAGGTGACATGCAATTGACTACAAGCCAGTCAATAAAAATAAGTTGAAAAATTTCTATGTTGATATTCAAGGATGTTGTGACTTAATGAAATAAGATAAATTATAAAGAAGGCTATTAACATGATCCTAGAGAAAAAAAAAACTGAAAAACCTGTATATGAAATTATCAAAGTAGTTTTGCTCTGGCAAAATTAAAGAATATTTTCACTTTTTAAAAATTCCTTCATATAATCTGAGTTTTATATTAATTTATTTATTTTTTAATATGAAATTTATTTAATTTTAAAAATTAGTTTTGTTCTACATGTATTGAATGATATATGTCATGCCTTTTATTTATTTATTTATTTATTTATTTATTTATTTATTTATTTATTTTAGAAGGAACAACTGTGATCCAGGGAAAGGAACATGGTGAGAGAGTGAGAGAGAGAGAGAGAGAGAGAGAGAGAGTGAGAGAGAGAGAGAGAGAGAATCTTAATCAGGCTCCATGCTCAGTGCAGAGCCTGACACAGGACTCGATCCCACAGCCCTGGAATCATGACCTGAACCAAATTCAGGATTTGGACACTCAACTGAGTCACCTAGTTGCCCCTGCTGTGCCGTTTAATGAGTACTTGTGGTGATGCAAAGGTGGAGTAGATGTTTTCTCCATTCTCAACGAGCTTAGAGATAAATGATTGTTTTACTATAAATTACTTCCCAACAGAAGAAACGTGATAGGTCAAAATCAGATTATGTCAATATCCTCCAATTATAATTTCCTCACTGTTAATATTGTCCCCAAATATTGTTCTTAGAACTTACTATATCCTTTCGATAGTTTTTCAGTATCAATCAACAAATCTCATACTTCCTTTATAGTCCTTTAAAAGTGACCTGCTTCATCCACATTCATACCAAATTTATTCTTAATCACATCAGCCAAACCTTTAGTATTATTATTTCAATTTCATTATCTTCTATAGTCATGTTCCCATAGAGTTCAATAGTTAGTGATTTCTACTTCCATTTGCTCAATATGTGTTCATGTTTGTTAATGTCAAGTCTACAAAGTCATCAGTGACACACTTTCATTCATTTCACATCATTAAATATTTGTTGCCTCAATTTTCTAGTGACTGAATGAGGAGAGTGTTCTGTAGTTGTTTCACTTACGCTTTCAGACTCTATCTACACCTCCAGGTTTTGTTTCTTGCACTTCTGACAAACATTATGAATATATTAAACCCAATTGTTTTGCCTACTCTACAGATGCAATTATGCTGCATTTGAGGCTTAAGACACTGTAATTGTTTTTGGTCCCTAGTCTCATTACCTTCTTACCCTTCTCAACCTCCGAACGTATGCACCATCTGTCAACTCCTAAGTACTTTCCAACAGAATCCAAAGCAGCGTCCCAATATTCTCTTTCATCAGTCTCAGCAATTACATTTGTCAATATGGGAAACTGCAATAATTTTAAGTCATATATAATCATTGTGAATTTAACAAGTAAATCAAGGAGCCAAGGGCTACTAGGTTTGCCCCTCTTCCTACTTTGTATTATTCACATGCAAAATTCAATTTAATCGGTTGTGTTTCCCACACATTTAAAATGAAATCTTCTTAATAACTTGTTTTCCTTGCTATGCCTCTTAGCTTGCTTCAGATGCATGTTTGATGTGAGCCAAGGCATCAGCTGCTTTTCAGAAATTAAATCATTAGTCCTATTGTTTTATTTTCATCTCATGTTTTTACCCAATTACATATTTTGCAAAGTTAATTTCACCTTATTAATGTGTTCAATATATTCTGTGCAAATGATATGAGATTTCCAGGACTCCAGCATATTCTCTCCTGATCCCTTCTTGAATCCTGGGGATGAGATAGAGAAGTTAAATCTCCCACCTTTTGCCCTGTGGACACTACTTTTCTTCCTCAGGGGACTATTGAACAGATTCACTGGAGGTCTTCTTATTTTCCCTTGCTTCTTCTAGAAATCAGGAGTATAATTCATGCAGGCTTAGTGCTTTGTCAACTTTTAATAGCTCTAATTGCCTAATTATCTGCTCGGGTGCAATTATGAAACCTCCATACTGAGCTTGTTTTCAGGGCTATGCACACTGTTATATTGTTTGAAGGTACAGTAGTTTGCTTCTTAAACAAGGCACAGAGATTTATCTGTGATGAAAGCCATTGGATCCCACATTGTTCTAGTATTGGGGAAAAGTATGTGTATCATTGCCATGAGTAAATGGTAGAAATGATCAATCAAAATTGTTGTCATTGATTAGCTTCTAATTTGAGAATTTTCCTCTTTATTTTGATTCTGTGAACTTACATCAGCTGTGGCAATGTGCCCCAACTTTTTCTCGCAACACTTTATGAATAATCCATCTGTGAATAAATTGTTGAATAACCTTGTCCACACTTGAAAAAAGATTAAAATTAGACACTTCAAATACATTCTTTAAAAAGCAGATTTTTAGCAGTATGTATTCAAATGGACAATGATTGATTTTTCCCTTTAATTTGTATCTAACTTTCATTTAAGCCTCATTTTCAAATTCTACTAAGCTGATTGCTACAAAACTCTAGCTTATCAAAAAGTATTGTTGATAGCATCATTTCTCAGGGTCACACAGCTACAGGCTGCATAAAAGATGTCTTCTGATTAGAGATATGAAAATAAAGTTCTCATTTCTCCAAAAAAGTATAATTGACTAGAATGAAGTCTTGGATACCATACCTGCTACAATGATTCATTTGGTCTGAGTCTTCTTAATTATGGGGGAATTCTCAGGCTGGATGCCATTCTTTGGATAATTATACCCCCTTACAATAGTGAATAATATTTCATTAACTTAAGTGCTAAAGAGGAGTTGTTTCTTCTTTAAACACATTTTGACTATCCACAAATCCAGCACATTTTGACACATGTGGTTTCTATTTAACAAATACATTTTGATTTAAATGTATGATAGCAAGTAGAAAAAGGAGGGTAGAAAGGTATTTTCTAGAAATAGAATTAGATAGAAAGCTATGTTAGAGTCAGGCTTATGTGCCTTTACCTAGTTGCTGGCATAAAATTTCTGACTGTATAACTAGATCAATCCTACAGCATGATGAGGACTTCCTCAGTGGCTATATTAATTTTCTCTTGCTGCATAATAAGTTACCACAAACTCAGCAGTTGAAACAACACACGTTTTGGACTCACTGTTTCCATTGTCAGCATTCTGGGTTTGACTTAGTTGGGCCTTTGCCCAGGGTCCCACAAGGCTACAATCAAGATTTTGTCCTTTCTGAAGTGCAGAGTCCTCACTCAAGCTCACACATTTTTTTGGAAAATTCAGTTCCTTGTGGCTATAGGACTGAAGCCCCCAGCTCCAGAGGCTCCCTGCAGTGTTCTTCAATGGGGCTTTCTCCACAGTTAGTTCACATCATAGCTGTTTGCTTCTTCAAGGCCAGCAGGAGAGCATCTCTGCTGCTGTTTGTCTCTTTCTTCAGAGAATGCCTGGATCCTCTTTTAAGGAACTCAACTGATTAGACTAAGCTGATCCAGGATAATCTCCCTTTTGATTAGCTCAAATTTAATTATCTACAAAATCCCTTCACCTTTGCCATTTTCTATTGGTTAGAAGTAAGGCACAGATTCTGCCTGTATTAGAAGAAAGGAGATTATGCAAAAGTGTGGATGCCAGGAGATAGAAATCACAGGGACCATATTAGAATTCTGCCTACCACAGTGGGATGAGAGTTCAGCCATTTGTCTGTTCACCTTAATTTCTGATCATTACTCATCATCATCTTTTACTCATTGCTTTCAACTGCATTGAATGCTTTCTATAAGCAAGATGTGAGGGGTGCTCTAGAAATACCAAGATGAAAAGATCCCAATCCATACTTTAAAGCAAAGTAGCTAGTGAAGAGGAGAGAGAACAAATATGACCCTTCAAATTTTAATACAAATCATACTCGAGGCTCAAAAATAAATATTGTAGACATCAGGAGGAAGGAGGCGATACTGAACAGTATGTGTGGATCACTTCATGAATTACACAGCCACTTGCATATGGATAGTTGCTACCTTGAAGCTCCCATAACTAAACAGAACAGGAGATAAAGCATGGGCTATCCATTTTTAACCAGTGAATAGATAATATGAGGAGGAAGATTATAGTTTCTTTGTTAGCTACTTTATTTAGAGTGAGAAAGAACTGCCAATTAGGGCTGTCTGTAAATGGAATGACACACTGATGAATAATAAATTTGATTTCTGGAAATTAGTCATAGGGCTGAATCCCTACTCTTCAGGAATGATAAACAAAGAGGTTTTTTTATTGAAATTGTATTTCAGTTTGCTACACCTAAAGTTCTTTCCCATACATTTTGTGGATTCTGTGAAAAAAAATTCTATTCTAATTATTTTTACTCTACTGCACCTTAAATTGTATTTTAATTTTATTCTAATACTCCTCTAAATTTAAAAGACCAAGGCTTTTTTTTTCTATGTAGGTAAATGCATCTATAAATGTTCAAAATAGTTTTCATTTAAAAAAATGAACAACCAATTAATATCACTTGCTTCAAAAAAAAATGAACAACCATAGGAATTAAGATATGGAATCATGGGTTGAGAAGAGACTTTTGAAGTAATCTATGAAAACACCTGTAGTCTTTTAGGTCAGATTATGTTGCCTATCTTACTCTACAACATCTTGGAACTTCAGGAATTTTTTCCGTTTATTAAATACATATTTAGTGTTAAATGCATTAAACTAGAATAACAACATTTTATAAATAAAGGGCAATTTTGGAAATGGGTAAATATTTTTTTAACTATAAGAATTAGAAATTATACATAAGTAATTACTTAATATAAGAAGTTAGTTTAGAAAATATTTAACTTGTCATTGTTGGTACCTCCTTGACTCACAGAACTCTTAATATCTGAAAAATATATGTACATGCCTACTCTTCATTTTAGGTCATGATATGAGAAGAAATACTGCATAGAGTGGGATCCTATAGCTGCCCCCTCAAGCATTTATGAGTTAAACATTTACTAAATATGGAACAGAACTCTTAGCACCTCTTGCTTTAATTTATTTTTTTCAATGTCATGCTGCTTGTAATTTTGAATAACTGCTTTTACCTGCTGTGAGGAACAGTAACCACTGAGCATTGTGTTTTTGCTCAAATCCTATTTGTTGTTATGGAAACAGCATCTCTATTAAGCTTCCTGCTGCACAACGGTTGTAGAAAATGTTACTTAAAATGTTCACCAGCAAAGGAAATGGGGAAAAGTGAATTCAAACAATACCTGGCTATTTCTGTTATATGACATGAAGATATTTGAAATACAAAATGTAAATAATGATGACTGGGCAACTTCATTATACCAAATCAATGCATTGAATAAGAAAGGGACTATTGTGTAGGTATGCAAATTAAAAGAGAAAAAAAAGTAGAATGAGTTATTCAATTTTATAGAGTTCAAAATGGTTTTGATTTTATAGAATAAGAGGTTTTTTGATTTGCTGGTTTCATGAGAGATGAAACTTGGAGTTCACTTCGGGAGAAGGCTGGATTAAATGGTCTATTATTCTATAGAATTCCCTTTGCCACAAAATACATTTGTATTTAAACAACATAATTATATATCATTCATCTATTTCAAAATGTGACAATAGACTTGTTTTAATTTCCTTATATAATTTGCTTATATAACTTATTTATATACTTATTTTATTAGATGGCATATAATTATGCATCTGATGGTAATGCCTTTGACTATGCAACAGACACTTATATTTATTTGTATTTATAATATAGTGGACTTCATTGGCTATACCTCAGTATTTCAGCCCTATATAATATTTAAATGAGAAAGGTAAATATAAAATCAGAGCTCAATTCCTATCACACAAAACTTTTATCCTTACATCCCCTATTCTTGTAAGCAGATTCTAAGAATGAAAAATGTTTACACAACATAATTGATTGTCAGTATCATTTCTAACAGAAAGAGTACACAAAGCTCCATGGGTTAAAATTTTATTAAAGTTCTGTGTCAACATGTAAAATACCAAGCCAGCTATCTTTTGCCATTTACAATGTCTATAGGATAAAATGTGCCAAGTTTTTACAGACATCATAAGCCTCTTTTAAACCCTGTGAGAATGGTAAATTGGATGTTGTCCCCATTTTACAGATGAAGAAAGAAATGCATAAATAGAAATAACTTTCTCAAGATCACAAGCTAGAGAGTGATTGAGCATTTTCAATTATTTCACTTTTAGAATTAATTAGTAAATTGTAACTAATAAGCCTCCTGAATATATTTGGACTTTACAAAAGCTAAACTCATTTGCAGTGACAGTGTTATCTTCATTATAGAAATTATGGCCATGTCTTCATGTGAAAAAAAAAATACAGATTCCTCAGATATGGTTCCCAAAACTGGAATTTTTATGATCACTGGAAAATGATTCTGAATGATACCTAAAACATAAACTCCCTGCTGAATAAACATGCTGAAACTATAGTCAAGAGTAAAATGTATCTGATTTCTTATACACCCATGACATTTGTAAAGGAGCATAGGAAGCAAATCAGTACTCAAGGGAAGGAGTATAAAAATGGGGAAGGAGAATTCGGAACTCCTTTGCGTTCTCACTATTTATAGTTGCCTCTAAACTGTTTGTAGAATTTACATTTAGAAAGCTGGTTACCACAGGATTTATTTTTCTCTAAACAGCAACAACAGTAACAATAGGAGGTGAAGTGAATGCTTTGTGATATACCACCAGGCCCCAGCCAGAATCCTCTTCAGGGCTGAAGGACTTACTTATCCAGCTCTTGCGAATTCATTGGGTGGCCACCCTGCCACGCTCCATCCTAGGCAAGAAAGAGTTGCCTAATCCAAGGACACTCTCGGGGCAGCCTGACTTTAACTAGTTGATGCAGGAGTATAAAGGCACAGTCCCCTAGCTGCATTGCAGAATATCTCTGAAGGCCAGCCCAGCAGGGTACCTGGATGGCTCAGTCACTAAAGTCCCACTCTTGACTTACGCTAGGGTCTGATCTCTCGGTTTGTGGGTTTGAGCCCTGTTTCAGGCTCCTTGCTGAGCATGAAACCAGCTTAAGATTCTCTCCCTCCCACCCTCCCCACCCGATGCTCTCCTCCGCTTTCTCTCTCTCTCTCTCAAATAAAAAATTAAAAAAATTTGAAGACCATCCCAGCTTCAGAGCTCCCTACAGAGTTCCCTAGTTGAGGCCATGGTTGAAAGTGCATCATCGCTGAGTCTCTCCTGTAGAATCTATTTCCCCATAAGTCTAACCTACAACAAGAACTAACATTTATTAGGTCCATAACATATGGTAGTAATTTTTCTAAGTGTTTTGCTTGTATTAATTTATATATTCTTCTCTATACAATTAATATCTGATTTTCGAGATGAGAAATAAAAGCACAGAAAAGTTAAGTAACTGACCTGAGATCATGCAACTACAAAATGTAGTCTGGACATGCAAAGTCTGATTTCAGAATGTATGCTTTTAAACACCAGGCTATAGTAAATACTAGGCTGTGAAGTTTATTACACTTCACATATTTCAATTTGATTTGCACATACTAAATGCATAGTGCTGAATTCTACGATGGCCATATAGTAAATCCACTTTATGTAACAAAGTAAATAGGAAGTACCTTAAGGAAAAGATTCAGTATTATGCCCTTAAAAATGAATATTCTTATTGTAAGTCCACATTTAAACAAAAATTACACTCAATGTAAATTACACTCAATGTAATCAAGGCCCAATGTGGCTAGCAAAATTGGATGGAGGTCAGGGATCAATGTAGAATTCTTGAGGAAAGCTTCACAAAATAGAATAGAATTGATAATGTCTTTGAAGGATTAGTAGGATTCAGAGATGCAGGAGGGGTTTTTGATGTGGAAAATGGTGCCAGCAAGTAGAATTCAACTTTCAGAGATTTGGATTTTACACATCATGTGCTTTTAAGGTTAGATATAGGAGAGTAAACATGTACACACAAACACACACATATTTATGTATACATACACACTGCATATAAGCTGTAGTAGAGCCAACTACAGAAAAAGCACATTAAGTTGCCCTTTGTCATCTATATGGAGGGACAAGTGTGACCAAATATACTAGAACACATTATAGCAATGTTGGAGGTTGTTGCATAAAAAGCCAGGATAGAGCAAATATTTATAAATGCCTTCTTATATTTTTCTCTTCTGATTTTCTGTAATGAATTGTGTAGCTAGCAAATGTAAGAGGGAAAACACATACCCTTTACCCTTCTTTATGGTTTTATCTAATATTTTGAACACTTAATATTAGCCTTTTTGTATATTAATGTGACAATGAATAACAATCCTAGAAATGTTTTTTCTATCATATAAATGATATTTGATATACCCATTTATATAATTTAATAGTACATGCTCTACTAATTCTTAAATTTAAGTGTAACACTGTTGTACACGTGGAAACCTGTCTGTTTTTTTCTCCTAAAGATGCAATTTTTAAACCAAAGTTTCAAAATGAGTAACCAGCAGTATAGGTTAGAAAAACAGGTCTTAACTTTTTCCCAGAGCAATACTTTCTTGTGACATTTAATATAAGATAAATAAGGTTAGGAAATCTGTATTAAATAAATATTTATTGGCCTCCAATATGCTAACATGCATAGGGGGATAGAAGGCAAAGTTTCCCACACTAATTCGAACACAGGAACTTTAATCATTAGAGTTTTTGTGGATTGGTGTTCTGTGGAATGCAATTTGGGACACCCAGTTTTAATTTGTATTCGATTATCTGTTGTTCTTGTTTCAAAAATATATAAATATTTGTGTATGTGTGTTTTGTAAGAAGGGTGATTTGTTTGATAAACAAAATTCTGCTTTGTTCATCGTTTGACTTGGCTAGATACATACACCAGCAGCACTCACCACTGACACGTATACATAAAAAGGGTTATTGTTTAGCTTGGAATCAACAATTTCTTCCACTTTTATTCATTGATTCATAGTTTTTATTGTTTCCAGTGTTAGTTTTTATTGTTACAATTATTATCACATAAAATTTTACATGGAGAAAATCAAATAACTTTTCCTTCCCGATTGCTGCTAAAGTAATCAAGATTTAACAGTTTCTGGATTTAAATCAAATCACACTAACATCTCAAATCCTATTCTTGACCCAAACTGCTCACATCGTTTTTGGAACTTGCTACAAATGCCCTATTCTCACTAACACCTCTGAATCAGAGCGGAGGGAAACCTAAGACTCTATATTTTAATCAACTATCCAAAGAAGTCTTACATCCACTGAAGTTTGAGAATAGGGACTTGCACTTAATGTAAGTATTCTGGGAGGAAACAAATGCAGTAAAAAAGCTAGCTGGGTGCATGGGTGGGATGGGGCAGAAAGAATAGTTGTTCCTCTTGGGCTTGTTTCCAGATTGATGGCATTTTAGACCATGAGAGAGCCAGAGAAAATGTGCAGGAGAAGGAGGTGTTCTTTTTTATGCTTGCTACAGCCTCCATCTGATTTTCTCGCATGACTGCCAATAGTAAAGTAGAACAGCTGAGTTGACACTATAACAGAAGCATGGACTTGAAACAACAGTTCATTAATTCCCCCAACAGTAATAATGATAGTTTATTTTTAGTTATCATTATTACTTTATTACTCCCTTCTTTTTCTGCCAACTTTTTTTTCTCCTCTGTTTTCACATTATAGTAACTTTTCAAATATGTACATGTAGGGGAGGGAGAAAGGAAGATAAAAGAAGATACATTTAATAAACAAGACTCAATCCAAATGCATGCCTTCATGTATCATTGTGTACTTTCATGCTTCACTTCTGTGCATTTAATTTGTGTGCTAAGGATGTAATCCTGTATTCATAAATAAATACAAGAACAATTTGCTCTATTTCCATAGACTTGATCTAAATTAATTGGATTAAATTAAGTCAATTAATTTAATAAGCCCTATTGTTCTGACCAAAACCCAAGACCTTTTATTTAAATCATCTATAGTGGCCTTAAACCTACCCTTCAAAATGAACCTTTTTCTTTTTGAAGCCTGGATGCCAGCCATGGATGCAATATAACTTAATGCCAAGAGAGATCGTTTAAGTGCGGTTATTAAGGAGACTATGATTGATGGAGTTTGTAGCTGGTAATGTGATTCCCCTTTGGCTGCTCAGTGAACATCGGCAACAGATCAATATCTCATCTGCATGAGATTACAGCCAGTTTTGACAATAACAGTGAGAAGAGGTTAAAAAAAAAAAGAGCAACATATTTGGCTGAGAATCATGATAGCTATTCTAGTTTAAAACGTAATGCAAATAAATAACTCCTTTCTTAGAGGAAAAAAAATGATCTGGTAGGAATTTTTGTTATTGTTATACTTTTTGTTCAGTGTTGATCAGATTGATTTTTTTTTACCCCTCTCTTGTTCATTTTTTTTTTCTGTTTTAAACAAGGTAGATCTTTAACATGAGCATGCAGAAAACTGTGTCCACCCACTAAAACACATCACAGCAGGTTTAACAAAAACTAACATTTTCCATCTAGAATTGTACAAAATGTTTGAATCATGTAAAAACCTTGACAACAAATTGACAGCAAATCAAGACCTTAGAAATTCTGTTTTAACTACTTCTTTTACATTAATTGGATGAATTATGCTCTGAATCTAAACTTGCCTAATTGTCTCTCCCTTCACTGGTACTTTGTTTCTTTTCTCTTTACTCTATGAACCTTCTCATCCTCAACACCATAGAATACCCATCCCATCATCAAGTTGGATTCTAGGGAGACTCATCTATTCCTTGACCCTACTCTAGACCTTTCCTAAATTGCTGGAAAGCAAGACCTTAATATTTATTCCCACCTAGCCTATGTCAAGCTGCACTTCACCTACTGAGTGCTGTCATTTTCTAACGGATGACTCCCTTCAACAGTAGTGAAGTGGGCCTGCAGGATAATCAAGGGAGCCTGTGCAGCACCAGGTTATGAGACAAAAGGAGGCTGGAGCCGTAAAACCACAGAAAGGCTAGGACGCCCTTAGGGGTATGTTTCCCAAGCTCTTGAACTGATTAGTATACAGTGCATTTGTATACAGAAGATTTGTGTACAGTGATTTAAAATCTTCTGTTTAAAAAAATGGAAGATTTTTATTTAGATTAGATTTTTTAAAGTATTGCATCTCACACTAATTTCCAAAGGTGGTAAATTATTCCTCTTTAGGATAATTGTATTGAATGATCTTCCTGTGCTGTAGTGTTATCTACCTTTAAAAGGCTGAAATTTTTTTTCAGTTTCATTCAATTCTGTGGGCTATTTTATTTTGATGTCATAAGCTCCTAAAGTCCTGCCAAAACAAGTAGAATTGAAAAGAAGGGATTATGAAGGTGTAAAGCTTAACAGAAGTAAGGTTCAAAACAAGATTAGAAAATCCATTTCTGGCATAAGATAACTTATTAATATGGAATAATTTTCAGACAGAGCTTTTAAAATAACGGAATGGTTTTTAAGTTAAATTCACATTCAAAAGATGTGATTTTTAAAATTTTCTTTGAAAATTGATTTTATATGTACATATACGTTTACATTACTATATATGGGAATATATATAGATAGATATCTATAGATATCTCTCTATTTTTTTTGAGAGCGAGAGAGCAGAACATGGGAAGAGGGAGAGGGAGAGAGTGAATCTTAAGCAGGCCCCATGCCGAGCGTGGAGCCGCTTGCTGGGCTGGATCACATCACTGTGAGTTCATGACTGGAGCTGAAATCAAGAGTCAGATACCTAACCAACTGAGCCACCCAGGTGCCCTAGATATCTACATTTATTTTAAAGAGTTAGTGATCCAGCACTAAACAGTTCTTGTAAATTGCACTGTGTCCTTTGGAAATCTAATACAGACTAAGATTTGCAAGTTGAGATTTAGGATTGCTTACTAATGTGCCTGTTCTTGAATATTAATGACATTCATATAAAGATGCCTTGCTGAGGAAAAACAAACAGCTGAACAGCTATCTACCATGTGGGGCTGACCAGGTAGTTGTGATAGGCTTTAACAAAAATGATTCAAAATTAAGCATACCTTTCTGTGTATCACTGTTAAGGTTTTAGTTATTCTTTTCTTCTTTTATTTTAATGGAATGGGGAGGAGGATCATAGTATAATGGGGTCCACATGTATTCTGAAAATTCTCTGCAGAGTAAAATCATTTGTAACCTCTAAGGCATCCATCTAAAGCAAGTAAAAATGAGCCACACTTGTCAAGAATTAGAGAACTGAATGTTCTGTTAAAATCATCCTTTCTTAAGCACCAGAGTTTTGCTTTTAAGAACTTACTTCTATTCTCAGTTCTGAGGATCCTGTTCCACTTTATAATTTAGACTCAGGGAACCTAATGAACAATTTTATTGATAGGGCTTTTTCAACTTTGATTCCAGGAGTTTATATTCTTTTATATTTGACTGACCTAATCCTCTGAGCTGACCCTGTAGTATTAAAAGCATTTCCCATGAGAAATTAAACACCTATCGATTTTAATTCTTTTCTTTAGAAAAAGGCTTCTAAGAAAAACTTATCCTCTCTATTGTGGGGGGAAAAAGTACTGAAACAAAGTTTTTGGCACACATTACAGCAATTGTCTTTTGATTGACCAAATTTTAATGTGGTCCTTCCAGGTGTCAGAAGTCAAATTCTTAGCTAGAGGCTACCATTTATATATAGTATGATGTACCGTATATATGTATATGTTTGAGAATGAATACATATCTCTAACATGTAAATGTTTCGTTGCTGTTCTTATTTTATACTGATTTCTACTAAAATCTAGCTGAAGGTATGTGACATATATGGTTCCAAATGACAAGTATTGCATATTATGATGACTCTTTTCTAAGCTTAACTTTGACATAGTGTTTATATGTATACTTTGAGTTACCGTAGTGTTGATTAGTAATTGTGTGATACCTATTTTCTCCATAAATCTTGCAATAAGCTTTGCGCAAAAAGTTATGGAAATCAGATTAAGAATGTTTACATTCTGTCCATTCCTTTTGTGTTGCATTTCTTCCTTTCACACTGGATGCTTCGCTAATTCTGAAAGATATTTTCACTAAGAATATTGGCAAACAGTTGAACATTTTATTTTTTTATTTATTATTTTTGAAACAGTTGAACATTTTAAATTTCAAGAACTACTGCAAACTTGCATTGCCTCTTCCTTTATATGTTAATATCACCCATCTTCCCTTATCTGTTACCTATCCCCATCATGCTGGTTCACCTTAAGTCACGAAACTTAGAAAATCTGGCCCTCTGCTTTCAGAAAACATGTCTATTCTGGGTCTCCTGGGTGGCTCAGTCAGTTAAGCATCCAATTTCGGCTCAGATCACGATCTCACAGTTCGTGTTTGTGAGTTCAAGCCCCTCATCCGGCTTGTGCTGACAGTGCAGAGCCTGCTTCAGATTCTCTCTCTCTCTCTCTCTCTCTCTCTCTGTCTCTCTCTCTCTCTCTCTGTCATTTCCCTGCTAGTGCTCACTCTCTATCAAAAATAAATGAATAAACATTAAAAAAAAAAGAAAAGAAAGCAGTCTATACTGTCCTGCACTGTGCATTCATATGAAAACTACACAAACTACCTAAGAGAAAGAATTTTAACCTCAGTGTTTTATTAAAAGCATCCCCTTTCTGACTACCCTCACTTTCCCACAGGATGTGCTGAGGTTAGTAACTGTGAAGGACCCATCTTTATGAGTTAGTTCTTGGCTTTTGAGGCTCTAGCTTAGCACTTCTCAAACCATCTGTAGTGAAGGAACACTTTTTTTTTCTCATCTCAGAAAACCAGTATTTTTATAAGATGTAATAAAAATGAATTACTAGAAAAATGTTCGCATACTTAGATGTCACAGAAATGTCACACTGCTATAAAAATTTCTACATGCTGATGGGGCTCAGGGAAGGCTGCCCCAGAATGTGCCCCTTTGGCACGTGGATTATTTTGAGCTGAAGACAATGAAGGCCCCACAGACTCAAGAAGATTGTTTTTATGTGTGTGTGTTTTGTTTTTTTTTTTTTTTGTTTGTTTTTTTTGTTTTTTTTACTTTCTCTTAACCTTCTAAGAGAATTTAGATAGGAGGCCTATACCAGGAATGAACTATTACCAGAGATAACGTTTTACATCTGCCTGGTGTGGCAAACATTTGTTTACCAAATATTTGCTTTTCCCATCTTCCTGTGAATTGTCTCCCTCCCCCTACCCCCCCCCCACCCCTGCCCCTGTGAAGTTCCAGACTGCTGCTATTCCCTTCTCCTTAGCTCAGAATGGCATGGAAACCTCAATTGCCTGACTTTTGGGGACCTTCATATCTTTGGGGTTATTATACATACAAAATTAAATTTTTTTTCATATTAATCTGTCCTATATCAATTTAATTGTTAGACCATCCAAAGAACTTTGGAAGGCAAGAAAGGCTTTTCTCCCCTGCAGTGCTCTGTGAAAACCACTCCTTTAGGAAGACTGGTATCTGTTGCAGTGTTTGAGCTCTTGTCATGGTTTGGAACACGCACTCTACTGACTGATAAGCTTTTGAGAACCCTGAGCTATGGTTTTCAGATGTGTGAAAGGTACAGTTTTCACTGCTCTTTCTGTGTTATACTGATGAGTGAAAAAATAGCAAGCGATGCCTCTTTAGCAGATACAAGGACCTGAGAAGATTATTGCTGTTTTTATGTTTAGTTATCATTTCCTCGGGGAGTATAATATAGCAAAGATAATGATTATAATAATGATAATAAAAACAGAAGAAGAAGGAAAAGGAGAAAGAGAAGGAGAAAGAAGAGGAACAGGAGGAGGTCAAGATTGATATTAGTGTTGGCAGTTGCTTTCATTGCTTCTTCTCTTGTTATATAACTCTAGGATGGACACCTGCACAGCTAATTAAGGCTGCAGTGGCACTTTCTCATTCATCCTGTAGAAACCCTTAAAAATCTAAAAAAAACTTCAAAAAAATCTAAATGAATACAGCTAGGGCAAATACTGAGACATCAATCCATTAGCAATTTTCACAGTATAGTACTGACTCCAAGAATTTAAGATGAAAATCTTGGCAAAGCTCTTTGGCTAATCTTTGATAAAAATATGCTTTAGGGCATACTTATTACTGTGCACTGTTTTTATTTTTTGTTTGTGTGTGTGTGTATGTGTGAGTGTGTGTGTTTAGTTTGCTTTAGAGTGACAAAGTGTAGTCATGACAACCTTGATAAGGTTACTGTCTACAAATTCCTCAAGCTCAACTAAAGTAAATGCAAAGCCACTGTCAAAATGATAGGATCTGGCAATCTGTATTCTACAAATAAGTAGCATAAAACTATGATGGTCAGGGATGACTGTGAAAAGGAGTTTGGAGCACTTTTAGCCATTTTGAGAAATCACTATCAGTAACTTCTTGGTCCAATAAAGTTCATTTTCCACCCCCCAGAGGACTGCCATTTTTTTTTAACATGACTTAAATTTGTTTAAGAAAAGGCTAATTTTTCAAAAGAAAAAAAGAAAAAAGAAAAAAAGAAACACTAATAGAATCCAGTGAAACAGAAAGCCTTCAACCTCTTGCTGTATTTTGAGGGCAGGTGACTTTCACGTTGTAGTCTGTTGGATTGAATACCAGGAACTTTGAGAAAGCAATATTAGAGGTTTTATTTCCTGGTTCTTACTAGCTTCATAGGAAGCTGATAGACTGAGGCTGTATGCCACTTCCTGAAAATTTTCCATAGGTTTTTCTATGTTTAGACTATTATTAGAGTTTTATTAAATTATGATACATTTTCTGACTCTATTAGATCTTCTGTTAAATTCCCAGGACAAGGATTATTAGTTGAAAATCTTAGCATTATATGGGTCTTCATTGACTGGTGATCATTGTATCTGATGTAGCATAATTATTGATACATTACTGATGATTACAAATGGCTATATTTTCAAGAAAGTCAGCCAAGAAGAATAAAAAAAATGATTTTATTGGGATATTTTTATTTAAGTGTTTTAGTCATCAATCACTTCTGGACAATTAAGAGGAAAACTCTCTCTAGAATTAGTCGAACCTGAATTTTAATACTATCTTTGCTACCTCTTTCAATTTAATCTTGGACAACATACTGTGCTCCATGTATCTCAGTTTTCTCATTATAAGTTAGAATAGTAACACTACTTACAACAAATGATTTCAGTGAAGATTAAATGAGATATTCTAACAGGTGCTCTGCACAGTGCCTAACACATAATAAATGCACAACACATACTAGTTTCATTAAAGTTCATATTATTAATATTGGTATATTTACATTTCTGCAGAGATTTTTATATTATTAATCTTTATTAGTGGCAAAATTAATATTGCCATCAGATGTGAGTGGGCACACTATTTCTGTAGAAGCCTAAGTGATTTCTTTAGATAGTATCTTTTCAGAACAAAAGGTAAATTCTTACTCTTTTTTTTTTCATGCTTATTGTTGTCAGGTTTTGACCCAAACATAGCTATACTAGTTTTCCTTTTAAATGATCATGTTCATAAAGTCTCGAAAACTTCTTGTTATAGAAGACATTCCTTCAAAATGATACTTAGAAATAGTGATCAATTTCTTCTGAAAAGGCTTATATATCACCCCCTCATGATACAATCTAACATTTTCTCCAAGAAACAACTGTTGTGTATAATTAACAATGGTAGCAATTGTGTGATGTTGATCATTTTAAGGAACACATCTGAGAAACAACTTTAAGAGAAATTGTATGATGAAGTAGCTTTCCTGATTATTTATATAGCATAAAACTGGCATATCTTGAGATCAGAGTAATTCATTAGTACTCATAGAAATACAGCAAATTCTAGAAACTTCCATTCCTCGATCTTTTGAAGATTGCTAGAATTCATTGTTTTGGCCTGCTTTATGGCTTAGTAGTTAATAGCAAAGAGTTTAGAGCTAGATTTACTGGTTTACGTAATCCAAGATTTACATAATCCCAAATTATGTTTTCCCAAATGCATTCAAATTTATTGTTCAGGCAGGTGGCTTTCCAGTGTAAGCAACAATGTTTTTAGCATCACTGAAATCTCTGAACTATTATAAATTAGGTTCAAATCCCAACTTTGCTGCTTACTAGCTATGTGAGCTTGAGCAAGTTTACCTTTTCAGGGTTTCTATTTCCTCATTGATAAAATAATAATAAGAGTTCCTCATAGGCTTGTTTGAGGATCAAACAAGTCAATACATGCAAAGAGAAAGCAACATGGAAGCTACTATTACAAGGCATCATGTCATTTGGAATATCTTCAGAGTTGCTAAGCTATGTCCTCAACTGCTCTTATACAAAATGTTTTCAAGACAGTTTCTTCCCCTGGCAGAACATGCACCACATATTCTTACAATTAAAAGTAGATGTACATTGCATATTCCTGGAAATTAAAGCAAGACACTTACTTATTTGCACAAACTAAGAAGAGCAGATATAGAAGCCACGTTACATTTGATCTGATCTAAAGATATTTTATAAATAATCTTATTTTAAAAAATTTTACTATTTATTTTTGAAAGAGAGAGAATGAGCTGGAAAGGGGAAGAGAGAGAGGAGGACAGTGGATCCAAAACAGGCTCTGCACTGATAGCAGCAAGCCCAATGCAGCGCTCAAACTCATGAACCATGAGATTATGAGCTGAGCCAAAGTTGGATGCTCAACTGATTGAGCCACCCAGGCGCCCCTAAATAATCTTATTTTAAACTTTTGTGGTCACAGTATTATAGAGAACTTCTTATCCCAAAACACATTAATACTGTAAGTAGAATCTACTCTTTAATTTCTGAATCTAAGTTTTACTGCACAAACTTTCACTTGGATAATTATGAGTCAATTTTTCATCAACATTTACTATTAAATAATCCTTTTTGTGAATTATACAGGCAAGGCAATCCAAAATTGTGTATTTTAGAATATCCCCAAATTTATTGTCCAGGTAGGTGTCTTAGCTCCCCAAGTTAAGCAGCAATGCTTTCAGCATTGTTGAAATCTCTGAACTCTTACATATGAGGCTATTGAGAAGTATGTTTACAGTTATCAGAGTTTATAAAAAATCTTTATGTTGGGGCTCCTGGTGGCTCAGTCAGTTGAACATCCAACACTTGATTTTGGCTTGGGTTATGATCTCATGGTTCCTGGGATTGAGCCTCACATCAGACTCTGCTCTGACAGCATTGAGCCTCCTTGGGATTCTCTCTCTTCTTCCTTCTTCTCTCTCTGGCCCTCCTTCACTCGTGCTCATTCTCTCTCTCTCTCTCTCTCTCTCTCTCTCTCTCTCTCTCTCTTCCAAAAAGAAAGAAATAAACTTCAAAAAAAAAAAGATCTTGCCTTGGGCAAAGCAGGGAAAGGAAGAAATCTTTCTATGGAACAAATGCAGACAACAAATTGTCAGAGTATACAAGGTTCCATAATATCATCTTCTACTTTGTTTGCTTCAAAATTAATGAAAGTTTCAGCATACAGATGCAAGGAAACAAATTAAATGATGTCAAATTGCAATAAATTTCGGTCTCTTTTGGTCTCTGAAAAATGTTAGTGCTTGATAAGATTTTTTTCAGTTTTCTGTCCATAGTTATTGGAAAGACAATTACATTATATGTTGTAGCTTACCTTTCTTTTTAAGAGTAGCCTTATCCTCATCATTAAAAGATTTTGATTTTAGACTTCAATAAATAAGTACTTTACATTTTAGTTACTAATTTTCACTTTGACCAAAGCTATCCTGAACCAATATCTTTTAAGTTTGGTAATATATAAGAAGAATAAAATCAGACCGAACACACATTCACACGCACACACTGGAAAATACATCTTGATGTGAGAAACCTACTCTGATATCATTTATGCTATGGACATACAGGGAAATTATTGTGGTCATTTCTGATATGGAAATAGGAATGAGGTGTTGAGAATACAATATAAGATAAAATGGTAAGATGTGTATTGTAGCAAAACACTCCAAACATAAATAACTGGATTAATTTCATGTCAAATACACTGATGGGAAACAATCATGTTACTCTAGTTTTAGTTGTAAATGTTTAGAGTGTTTGGATTATATGTAACTTTGATTCAGTTTTCCACATTTTCTTTGTCAGAGCAAATGGAGAAGATATTGTAATTCAGTGCTTATCAGAAATTCAGCACTTTTGGGGTTTGGAATCTTCACATATAATAACTAAAAAAAGTATCATTAATCCTCTTCTATATGTATTTATGTCCATGCTGGAAACAGAAAAAAAATCAGCTTATAACATCAAAGTACTTCATGATTTTTAGCACATTTAATTTGAAGGAAACTGAGTTTTAACAACTGGTTGTCATTTTTGAAATCCCATTGCATAAGCAGCTTTGCCTGGTAACTAATACAATCGTGCGTACATTTCATTTCCATTTGCTTTATATATTCTAGATGAGTCTGGGTAGTAGTCTGTTTTTCTGCATAAAAAGAATGTGCAAGCTATTTGAAGTTTGAATTGTAAATCTTGATGAACAATTGTAGTGATTTTAAAAAGCGTCTTAGAGAAAAATGTCAGTGAAAACGGGGGAAATGGTAAACAGATTTAAGGACTTAGTAGTAACTCATTAAATGATCTGGGTTCAATAGAAACATTCTTTTATATCCACAGTTGAGCCATGCATCAAATAAGAATATGTAAATGTAGGCAGACTTAAATGAATATTTCAGCTTCTCAAACATATCGTAGTTATAATAAGTGTAAATTCTTTTGAGATTAAAAACAAAAGTAACATAGCATTATATGCTATTCCTTCTTGTGGAGGAATATTGGGGCAGGGGGAAAGGAAAAAAAAATCAAACCAAAGCACAAGATCTGAAAAAAGAGATAGGTGGGGTATATGACTTATATTTCCCAAGCTCCCGAAATTGATTTAATAGATGCCTTGGGTATATCAAATAGATTTGAGCAAGAGACAGAAAGAACTAATTTGTGTGATGTGGAAATTCAAAATTATTTTGTTTGGCTTCCATATTTATAAAATGGAAGCCCTAATCATCAGACTATTGTAAGTTTTGCACAAGCTAATGTTTAAAGAATGATTACCTTGTTTATTGAGGCACAGTAAATATAAGTATGATATATTGCATTTCTCTTCCCCAGACCATGCCAGAATAGTTGGTTCAAAGTAATAATCATAGAAAGACATCTGTGGCTCTGCCACCAGCACCAGTCATTAAAATTGCAAATTCCAAATACTTTTTTTCTTGTTCAGGGGTTTTTCTGAAGTGTTTGAAAACTGATAGTCCTTGGTCAACACTTAAAATGTCTTTGGGCAGTTCTCTAAACAGGTGCTACTGATGTCCCTTGTAAGGTTCCTAAATGTTTTTCCACATCCTTACCCCTTCTTATGTCCCTGTCAGTTTTATGTGCACCCCATACCCAATTCTTTTCATAGTTACTATGAAGTAAGAGGAAAACATCATCTATCTTCTTCTGAGTAGTTGTGTTCAGCCCACAGAAAAATGCATGCTCTAATCTCCTGTTGTTTCTCTGGTAATAAAACTCTTTTATGTGTCTAGCTTGATTAGACCCTCCTCCTCTATTTAAAAACCTGACATAAGTTTCTGAGAATTGACCAAAATCGTGAAAATCAGAAGTATATGAAAGTTGAACAATATGGAGTTCTGTAATCAAACTTCTCTCTGCTTCCTCCCCTCCCCCAGTGGTGTACTTTTAGTGCTGACTTGCATATCCTTTATAGTGATTTTTTTCCAATTCATGTATGTGGTATGAGAGTTTAAGTGCAGGTGTTTTGGGATGGAGAGTCCTAATTTAGGGAGCGGCTATTGCTCTCAAGTGCTCAGTCATTATCCCACAGTAATGACTTCCTACCTTCCTCAGCAATTAGAATCTCAGCACACCTATAAATTTTCAAAGCTTTGACTCTTGCTTCAGGATTCCTACTATTTATTAGTCAAATTTTGGAGATAAAACACTAAAATACATATAGCACTAATCTACATGGCTTAAGGTTTTAAAGTTTCCTTGTGAATGAAGAAAGGTGTACCTTATAATTAATATAAGACTGGAGCATTATGGTTGGATAAAGAAAGGAGGAAAAGGAAGCAAAAGTGAAGGGATCTGACTTAGGTAGGAAGTGAGATATGAGGGATTGATACTCTGAGAGGAAATGGGGGAATCAGGTGGTCTTAGCGGTATTGAGGAACAAGTGGTATTGGATTAAGAATGTAAAATGGAAAATTGTGGTTTGATATACAGAATACCATCTGTTTGGATGTCAGCAGTAAGCAAACCTGGGAGAACAAAATCAAAGATACTATAAAATACATTATCATAGTTTAGAAATATAAAAAGGAATAAATGGTTGATATATATTAGGAATGCTTTTGCCTTGAGGTTTCAAATATTTGACTCAGTGGTTTAGAAAGATCTGCTCTCTCTGCCTGTTAGTGGATGGACTCCTGTTTGCAGTTCCAGGAATGGTATTTGTATCCAGAGCAAAAAACAAAGTGGTGGGCAGTATTAGCATATTTCGGTTTCTTGTCAGATTTTTCAGAGTCTCCTAGCTCACTTGCAGACACACACACACAGATACACACACACACACACACACACACACACACACACACACAAACACAGTTGTCATTGTTGCTCTTGTTGTTGTTATATTCTATATATGTGTGTTTATTTATTTTTGCCAGATATGTCACAGCCCTTTATCTAGCTGCAAAGGAATTCTGGAAATTTACCAGTTAGCTTTCCAGTCTCTCCATATTGGTTGGCAAAGAAGGGGTTTAGGAATAAATGTTGGGTGATGGAACAGATAATGTCTGCTATGGATGTCAATTATTTAGATGATTAATTCTATCATAAACAAGTATGTGAGTTTCAAAAAAAGGATGAATATATACTTAAAGTATTCTAAGGGCTGTCAAATGTCATTTCATGAAAAAACAATGTGTAAAAATATAAAAGTCTCTCTCTATTTGAATCTGAATTCCAGTATCCATTCTATTTTGAGCAGTTTGTCCAAGTTTGTGAAACCTAAAGATTATAAAATTTTCTGGCTAATGAGAACACATGAACATAATAGCAATTAAATAACAAACTTATTGAGCTCATTTGTGGCATAAATATGAAGACTCTATTTTCTTTACTACACATATTCTTGTCTTGAATGAAAAATCTATGCTTTTTACTTAGAATTTACAATTAATGGTAATATTTATGGGATATTAAACTTTAACAATTGAATACGAAGTGGAATATCTTCTAGAACTTCTCTCCTCTTCCCTGGAATCATTCAGAAAGGGCCTATCTTTTATAACAAAATGATTTAGCTAAGTAAAGCCTTGTCTTATCAGGTTAGTACTCTGTTTATGATTCAGCTGTAATCACAGGAATATAAATAATCTTGACTTTTTCTTCTTTCTTACTGCTGAAAAGGAGTGAAAGGTAGAGTAGTATCTTGAAGTACCAAAGTATTTGTGTCAACAAACTTTTTCTCATGACTTCTCAGATAGCAACATGACCTGAGTTTCTCCTCTGATTTTGGTCATGGCCAAAGAGAAAGTTTTTTTGCGGTGGTTTATATTATCTCCCACACTCTCCAAGCCCATGATTTGCTCTGTTTTGATTGGCTTCACCGAAACAGACAGACATTGCTTTGTTACTGTCATTTGCAGTCATTTTTATTTTAGGGAAGATAATCAAAAGTGGGAGCAAATTTTTGATTTAGCACATTGGTAACTTGAAGCATAAACTGCATCTGAAATCACCAAAACTAAGAGGAAAGTGAGACAAATTATACAATTTTATCATCATTGTAACAAGATGAGTGGTTGAAACATTGGTTATTCTCTCACCCTCCTGACGAATTGTCAACACATAATTAGAAAAGTAATTTTCTTTTCCTTTTTCATTGAAAGCAGAATGTCCAGATAAAAATCCAAGGTGCAAGTTATATTTGTATTTGAATTTCAGATCAATAACAAATGATTTTTTAGTATTAAGTATTTATAAAATATTACATGAGATATACTAAAAAATATCTTTTCTTATCTGAAATTCACATTTAACTGGGCATCTGTATTATTATTTGCTAAATCTGGCAACCCCACTTAAAGGGAGATTCAGTCATTTTTTTTCCCTCTCCCCAGGATCCGTAAGTCCCAGAGGAAAAAGATTTGGAAGTTAACAGCTATTTTGATTCGTGTTCATAGAGGGGAATTGCAGTTTATTATCTTAGATTAAAGAAGGATTTTTTTTCTTCAATGGTACTAGGTATATATGAACCAAAAAGTGGAAACCAGTGACAAGTGTCCCTTGAGGTGGAGTGTGAGGGCAAGAGTGGCAACAATCAATGAGCACTAAGGAAGAATCTCCTGTTGTTGACCTGGGGATAGGGTCGGTGGCTTCCTCTGGTGTCACCCATCATCATAAACATACTAGCCTGGGTACACATTGGGCCATGGGAATGCTTCAGAGAAAGCCACAGTACCAGAATATTAACTTCAAAGAGCAGTACCTGGTGATCACCTAAGGGACTCTTGAAATATCTAATCTACTTTGGAGAGGAAAAGTATACCATGAGAAAAGTACCCATATAGGGCTTCTTGCTAATGTTGGCTAGTGGAATCCTAGAACCTTTCCTTATCCCACTTACATATATTCTGATGTTTGACGTCTCTAGCACCTAAAGGGAACATCTTATCTTTTCCTGAGGAGTAAGAGGACAGGTGTATGAGAATTACATTTGTCAAACTATGGTTTGGTACCACCTCCTAAGAAGGCAGAGGATTCCTCCCTGGAAGCTACTATATTTAGAGAACCACTCAGCCATACCCTTCAAGTGGACAGAGTCTTAAAATGTGCATCTGGGGTGCCTGGGTGACTCAGTCGGTTAAGCACCTTTGGCTGGGTCATGATCTCACGGTTCTTAAGTTCAAACCCCACATCAGGCTGTCTGTCACTGCAGAACCTGCTTTGGATCCTTTGTCCCCTTCCCTCTCTGCCCCTCCCCAGCTCATGCTCTCTCTCTCTCTTGCTCTCATTCTCTCTCTCTCAAAAATAAACATTAAAAAAATTGAAAAATAAAATAAAATGATATGTGCATCTAAACCACATTAATTAAAGACAGAAAGAAGTATACGTAGAAGATAGAAGTTCATCCTGAATGTTGTATTTTAATAGAGATCATTTTAGAAGAACAAGAGTGCATAGCTTTTCCCCTCAATATATTAAGATGCCAAGTAAAAATTTTATATAATTAAAAATTTGTATGCAATTCAATATCTACCACAATATCTGGTTATTAAAACATTTTTGAAATTTGCAAAGGTATTAAAAGCTAAGGTAATAAATCAAATATGTAATTACAGCTTTTATTTTAGTCTTTTATTTTGTGGTCCACTCATACACTCTCTTCTCATATGTGTGTGAAAGTTGCTGTGGGAGGTATTAGTTTAGTCAGGAGCCTCATGATTCAAGTCAAGGAGAGTTTCAACATACTGTTACCTCAGCTTGTTACAAAAGTCTTGAGGAAGCATATGCTTTTATGAAACCCGACTCTTATATTACAGTATTTAGTTCACATTCTCAGGGTATTTTACTAAAATTGATTCTAATCTCTGAAAATAACTGATATTTTACTCGCATTATACCATATTTCAAACATAGTCCCACTAAGATATCTCAGGATATGTTCTTTCCAAACTTCTACTATAGACATGGTCCTCTGCATTTGTAATCACCTTGGTAAATTTGCATGTTGCAAGACTAACAGACAAGTATTAGTTTAGCATCATGTTCACCTTTTAACAATACATCAGTGAGTCAGTTCTGAGACTGACTTAAATGCAATTGAATGTTCAATCCAGTAAGAATGTGAAGACATTTAAGTAAATGCAGTGTATTTGTCTGAATCTGAGATCATGTTGTACATGTTTATTTATTGCATGATGTGCAATCAATCAAACAAATTCACTGAGTAGATGTATGTCATTCTTTGATAGCACATTCAAATAAATGTCTCCACCATTTACAGCAATGTAAAAATGTAAACTAGTAAAGATGTTTTGTCTCACCTTTTTTTTTTTTTTTTTTTACAAAGTATAAATGTGACATAGTTTCTTGACAGGAGTGATAAATCTATTGTGTAATGACCATTTAAGACTAGTTTTCATTAATCACATGCAAGACATTTTGTTTAGGTCTAATCATTTTCTACTCCACATGTACCTTCCCAAATGTACCTGTCACAGGTACAATTGGTCAGTCAATTTTGGTCATTATAGGCATTGATAACAATCTTTAATAAATTTGGCTATCGCAAGAAATACTGATTCTGAAGGGAAGAACTGCCAGTTATTTAGTGACATACACGTATGATTCTGGCCACAAGAAAGCAGATTAAAACTCAACTTTTCTACCTTTTGATCAAAAGATACTTTTAATGGGCCACAGTTAGTAACAAAGGAGAATATGAATATTTCCTGCAGAGATATGTACACCAGCTCAAGTGGAGATTGAACATTTGTTTAATTTCACCAAAATAAACAGCCCAAAACAATACCAAAAATTATATAAAACAGCCTTAGCTTTTATAAAAATAATTTTAAAACTGATATCCTATTGAGATGGATATCTGAAAGCCTCTGTTATATAGTATTTTCTTTTAAGAAAGTGAGGCTATGTTTTTGTTTTTGTTTTGTTTGAAATGAGAAAAAAGAGACAATTTGTCAGATAGTTCATAACATAGATGGTGTTATGTTAATTCTGAAGGAACAACTGAAATCCTTCTAGGTAGATCTGTTCCTAAAACAAGAAATGCTACATCTGAAGATCTGGACAATGACACAGGGTTGGCACTTTATAGAGGTGTAAGTTGAATGCACTTCTGACAATGATCCCTTGCTACAGTGATCTTAGGCAATACATTATTCTCATGATAAATATGGTAACTTCCAGTAGTTTTGAGGTATCTTCTCTTTACGCATGTATATAGACACACACAAACACACACACCCTTACTTTCACACATATTCCTTAATTAATGTGGATAGCCTCTTTAAAAAAAATTAACACTCATTTTTGAGAGACAGAGTGTGAGTGGGGAGAGACAGGGAGGCAGAGAATCTAAAGCAAGCACCAGGCTCTGAGCTGTCAGCATAGACCCTGACATGGGGCTTGAACTCATGGACTACAAAATCATGACCTGAGCTGAAGTCAGATGCTTAACCAGTTGAGCCACCTAGGCACCCCATGGGTAGTCTCTTTGCATCAAGATTCTAAAGTATCCATCTTCTTTCTCTTCCAGAGGCACTAAAAAATATAAGCTAGTCTGGGCATTGTTCTGTCCTGCACCTAGAACAAGTGCCTGGAACAAAGTGGACAATAAATGTTTCTTGAATGATATAATGAATTTACTTACTCAAAACTAATGTGTCTGGGAAAGTTGTGGTAATATAATGGTAAGGTTTATTAAGAATTGATTCTTGGTACAGTGGAAAACAGCTGTGCCACTCACTATTTTATGGGTTTGGATGTTTCTTAACTCCCCTGGGGCACAGTCTCTGCATCTACAACGTGAAGAAATTGGGCCAGATGATAGCTAAGATCTTTTCACATGTAATATTTGATGATTTGTTAGGTCTTATCTGAGAATTTCATTTTGGTATCACATCAATTTTCCTAACAATAGTTTACTAATTCCTAGAACCTCACAGTATATTTGTCCCTACAAACTCTCATCTGTAGTTAGAGACTGCCAATTCCCTATTATTATCTAATTTTGTTTAACCTGAAATTAGAATGTAGAATTCATCAACATTTTACTAGTCTTTTAATTTATATATACCCTTTGACAATTATTTTTGTTGTATCTAATTAGAAATATCATTAATAACCTTAACAAATTAATTACCCATGTTCTGAGCTTTGTGTTTTATTGTCAATAACATTTTTAATTGCCTATAGCTCAATTCCTTTAAGACCTAGTCTTTTTTTTTTATCACAGGTAATGGGTCTTTAAGCTTATGCTAATTTGCAGGGCTAGATGCACATTATGACTAGTTAATAATTGGTGTTTCTTATTTCAAAAATCAGCTACCCCCACCCCCATTGTATGACTACTATATTATGGAAAATTATACTAGCTCACTTACATTTGGCTATTTTGATCCATGGTTCACTTTTTTTGGGAATTTAAACTAGATTTTCTTAAACTCTACTAGTTTAATGTTTATAATGAATATAAATATTCTTCTGATTGCATAATGCTTTTTTACAAACTACTGTGTTCATTATCCACTCACATATCTTTTTTCTAAAATATTGTGCATGTGTTTATGTGTAGATTATGCTCAGCTCTTGTTATTACGACTTTAAACATTTCTCCAAAACTTTCATATTCAAAATCAAAATAATAAATATAAAAATAAGTGAAAATAAGGGATAAAATGTTTGGCATTATATCTTTAAAGTGTACACTATATATAATTACCTAAAGTATAACAGTATTTTGAACTTTCTTCAAAACTTCACAAGTTTATACTCCACAATGAATCTGTAGGCTAGGAAATATTTCAAGCTCATTTAAGAATTAACATGCACTTGCTTTCTCTATGAGTCTCCATTGTTTTTCAGGTTGTGGTGACAGATTATGCTGAGTCATCCCTACTTTTCTGCTTTTTACAGCACATTTTGTTGAACTGACAGCTGAGGTTAGAGAATATTGTTAACTTCTGTTTGTACTTGCATGCCATTGGTTAACAGGAATCTTTGGAAATATATGGTACACATTATGCATTTAAATTTCACACATAGCCATTTTTCAAATAAGTATAATATAGGAGCTTCTTCCTTTTATCTCAGAGGAAACCTCCTTTTCCTCAGGGAAATGAAACCCATTCAAAGACCTACCATATGTGAATTCATACTACAGATAGTTTTTACCATATGTGCTATGAGACTAACACTTCAAGATACTTTCAGCTTTGACTCTGAATTTCCTGTTCTTTGTCAGTTTAAACTAAGCTCTTCACATTACTGTGAATTGAATGTAACTCAGATGTATTATATACTGAAGGTAATACTTTAAAATGAGTGGAGGGTAATTATTCATTTATTTTGTATTCACTGAGGTAGCATTAATCATAGTGACTCCATTTTGGATTCATATGGAGTATAGTTCATAATTCCAAAGAATTCAACTATATACCTTGTCTATATTCATAATCCGTCCTTATTGAAACTATGATTGTCAAACAAAAAGTCATTTTGGTGATGTCACAAGGACAAATTTTATTCTTATGTTGAATTTGTTACTGTGACAATACACTAGCTACACATGAATAAACCATTCACCTCAATCCTGTGACCAACATTCTTTAAACTTGTACAACAACTAATACTAAATATATGAACTAGAGAAGTAGAGAAAAATAGCAATGCTGACCTAAGGTGATTTTCTCTTTTCCAGTTATTTTAGGGTCAATAACAGGTCAAGAATCTCACTAATCTTAGAAGTGAAGTCTAATTAAAAAAAATCATATTAGATTTTGATAGTGAACTGCATCAGTTTGATCAGAAAATTTATTTTAAACTATTTAAGAAGATTCATAGGTGTGACTTTACTAAAAATTTAAATATACCTATAATGTCAGTGACTACCAAATAATGTAAAAATTGTACAGCTTGCTTACAGAAAACAGTTGTCACCTTCTACATTTTCCCCCTTTGTTAAATTCACAGTTTTGTTTCTGCAATACTGTCCTTATGGAGGAAAATTTAACATCAACCATGAATGAATTGATTTGAATTGCATTGGCAGTGAATTCTTATGTAGTAATTCAAGAGGTGGATTAGAGAGCAATTGTGATCCAAAGATTGTTTTCTGCAAAGTTCTTTTGAATTATGCATAAATGACATTTGGATTCTGCTGTTTGAAGTTTATAATTCGGATAGCTTTTTAAATATTAATGAGTTGTTTGGGAAGATTTACCAAACAGATAATGACCAGTCAGACCAAGTAGATAAGGATCCTGAGAAGTATGTGGGGTATTTAAATATTTTGACTTAATATTATCTGACCACTGGAATAGTCCATGTTATTTACTATGTTATAATGTTTAATTACCTGCATGGAAGTCTATTGAAAAGTCATTCATAGGTCTTTCAAATGTCATTTATAAATGCGGAGTACCTGAGTGTAATGAACTTTGCAGAAATAAATGTGTTCCAGTAAAAAATTTTGATCTGTTTGGGAAGTGATCATGTAAATCAAGATTATAAACTGAACCACTAGAGAAACATTGTAACAACTCATGAATTATCCAAAATATATTGCAAAGAGAAAGGAAGTGAAAGGAGAAAGGTAGGAATGTGCTGACTGACATGACTTCAGACTGTTGCTATGTCTCCCTAGCCCAAAGAAAAAGAGAGAATGTCATACCTTATTGCAGAGACAATGTTCATCTGTACAACTTAGAATTATAGGGTTTTTTTAAACAATTGTTTTATTCTGTTCTTTGTTTAAAATTATGATTTATCTACTTAGCTATTATTCAAGGACAATGGTTTTACCTGTGTTAAAACATTATATGAGAATTGAAATGGAATTATAGAATAACTCCAAATATTTGGATTATGGCTGTATGTACCAGTTCATTTCTACTGTGTAACAACCACTCCAAAATCTGATGACCTAAAACAACACCATTTATTTAACTCATAATACAGGTTGGCTATTTGCTCTATGTGTTAGCTTAACAATTTTTCTGATCTATATCAGGCTCCCTAGGTGTCAGCAGTTTTCTGGCACATCAGCTGGAGACTAGCTGGTGTAGATTGGCCTCAGCTGAGGGGGTTTGTGTCTGATACAGGAGGGGAGCCCAGGCTTGTTCACATTAGGTCATGGGATTTCAAGAAAAAGAACATCAAGAAGCCTTTGCTAAGAACTAGATCAGTATCCCTTTTGCCTCATTATTGACCGAAACAATCCACAAAGCAGTCTGGATTCCAGGAATGGAGAAATGGATTCTACCTCTTTATGAGGGGCTACAAAGTTACAGTGCAAAGCAGGCACATGCAGGATGGTGTGGTTGAGTATGATATTTCTGCCATGGCATGATAAGTAGTCCTCTCCTTCCTAATTTTGATGTTTAGAAAGTCACCAGATTGACTCAAAGCTGCTATCAGAGGCTTTCTTGAAGACATGGCTTGACTTACAGTCTAATATCTTTCATTTGTCTTGAAGACATTTTATCCTTTCATTTTATTCAGAATATTAATGGAATTGGGGGCTGTCAAGGAATGCTGTCCGTGAGGATGTTAGATGAAGTCAAGCTTTCCTGAAAATGACTTATACAATTTTTGCCTTTCATTTGTGCCATTTCAAAGGATATATTTAACTTGTGTCCTGTGTTTTAGTGGATGCATTTCCTGCCCCCACCCCACCCTCAAGTTAATGTTGCATCCTGGCCTGTATAGAATGCAATACTATTGTTTAAATACCTAGCATACAGTAAGTGTTGAAAAAAGACATTTTAAAAAACAAACATTATGGTCCTCTGATTGTTTATATAATGGTAGATGGTAAGATATTAAGTTTATAGATACCATTAATATTTTGTGGATAGTAAAAGACTGAACTACAAGTTTATAATGTTTATATTATTAAGTAGTAGAAAATAGATCAAACTTAATATGCATGTAAAAACAAAGTACCAAGCAAAACATTTATGCTGTTCTGATATGATGTGATGAGAGGTAACCATTACAAACCAGGAAAGGATCACATGCCATGTGGTTAATAATGCCTAGTGAGTGCTACCTCATCAAGATAGGTATTTGAGAAAATCTAGACAATATGATCTTCTGCTGCGGGAATATGTATTTTGCACCCAAGAGTATTCTGGATTTGCATAGCTGAGAAAAGGCACCCTAGAAAACGAGGCAAAGTTTAGAGAAGAGAAACAAAAGTTAATAGGTGAAGGAAGAGGATCTTACCTGACAGTAGAGTAGGAATATTATAGCTTTTCAATCTAGAATGATTAATTCTAAGTTGATATTTATGGAGTTTAGGAAATCATGAAATTTAGGGTAAAATTTCACCACATTCTGAAATACTTGGACTTCGGGGTCACCTTTAAGAATTATTTTTCTCTTTGTATATAGTCCTGGTTATTCTCATTCTGCTAAATTCTCTAAAGTTCTAAAGATGAAATCCATTGAATAATGGTTAACTACGTGTTAGGCACTCAGTATTAGGTGATCATATTCTAAAACCCACAATCCTAGTGAAATGTTTATGTCCTTCTACTGACCCCTAAATGTCACATCTTATTACTATCTTTGTATGGCTGGACTTTTATAAAGTCTCCATAAACTCAACCCTTTTACCTTATTGGGAGAAGAAAATAAGGTCCAGAGAAGTTGAATGACTTGCTCCCATTACACAAGTGGTTGTTGAATCCTAATTTTGAGAGTAAAGTCTCAGACCCATACATCCAATATTTGCTTTTTACCTTTAACTCTGGTCCAGCCTTTCTCCTCCCTGCTAACTATTGCCAATGGATTGTGTCAAGGGTATTTACGGGTAATCTTATGATTCTTTAACGTCTGTATCAGTACTGCCCTAACTTCGTTTATTTTTTTGTTACTGGAGAACAGGGAGCCTGAATCATCTCTTTCTATTCTTTCTAATGTACCCTTTCCATAAGAAACATTACTCATACATGAAGTTGGCAAATATTTATTCATAAGCTATCATGTTGCAAAACTATGTTAAGGTCTTGGTATAAAAAATTCTTGGAATTTATAGACTGAATAGAACTATATGCCTTTTCACTCGATTTCTATATCACTTTTTTCTTTTCCATCATTCACTGCTACCAGTCTAGATTATTGTATTAGCTGCCAGTAGTCTCTCCACTATTTCTCTTTGCCAAATAAATATTCCTGCAATAATATCAGTTATATTGCTTTCTTATTCAAAGTCTTCACTGATCTTCCATACACTCAAATCCAGCCCCAACCCTTGTTTATATTACTTGCCGTATGAATTAACTGCTTTTGTAATTCAAATAATATCTATCTAGTTTTAACCTCTATTTCCCAAAGTTTATTAATAAAAGCATTTATTGAGCATTTACTGTGGGTAAAACCCACTGTTAATTATACTGAGGAAGACAAATATGAGAGATGGTGTTTGAAATCCAAATGCTAACACTCTATTAGAAAATATAGAATGTTATGTAGAAATTATGAATATCGTTAAAACCAAAGGGAGAACATTCACAAAGTTTAAAAGAGAGAGAGCCTTCCTTTGGGGAGTTCCTGAAGGAAGGATTTCATGGTCATTTTAAACTTAACCCTTCAATTATTTTCCCTGGTACTTTTGGTTTACTTTCCATCCTGACTTTAATCCTAAATAATTCTGTTCTTGAAAGTGTAATGTTTCTGGATAATATAATATGTGTATACTACTTTTAATGAATGTTTAGTGTAACTAGAAAATTGAAAACATTTGCAATTATGTTACTTAATGATCTCATATAAAGGTCCACATAGTATATTCTATCTTAAATTCTGTGTGTGTGTGTGTGCATGTGTGTGTGTGTGTATATATGTCTGTT
The DNA here is from genome assembly GCF_007474595.2 of Lynx canadensis. NCBI lineage: Eukaryota > Metazoa > Chordata > Mammalia > Carnivora > Felidae > Lynx > Lynx canadensis. The sequence goes on from NC_044303.2 coordinate 165,514,615, forward strand.
GTATATGTATATATATATATGTGTGTGTGTATATATATGTGTGTGTGTGTGTGTGTGTGTGTGTATATATATATATATATATATATATATATATATATATATGTCTGTTGATAGTCACCCAGCAATGCCCCTCTGCTTGATAACTTAGGTCCTTAAAGGAACTTCATGTGGAACATGGTCTGGGCCCCAGGTAACTATGATTTCTGTGACTCCTCTCAGACACAGGACCCTGCCTAAGGCTGAGGGCCAGCTTTGCCTCCAAAGTTGATTTCTTCTTATGCTTGCCTCATCCTGACTCAGGACTAGGCCACAACACAACAGTGTTTATGTTGTGGGAAGGGCAGTCTTGGCTATGTCAGCCTCTAGGAGTGCTGCAGTTCGGTCAAATTTTTTTTTTCTCTACACCCTATCATCCTCTTTAAATTTTTACCATGGAATATATTATTTTTATAATTGAAAGAATATGAAAATATCTTCAGAAAGATCCATAAGCTTCACAATACTGAGCTTATGACTGTATTTTCTTTTAACACTTGGAGCAATTCTTTCTACTGATTCACACTGTAACTAATTACCTTCACAACCGTTCTAAAATAATTATCTTCTGTTCTAGTCATCTGGATAAAAATCTTGTTGCTCTCAAGTGTATGGCTCATCCTTAGTAAACCACTTGCAAACTCTTTTGCATTATATTTTTCAAATTTTAGAACAATGAACTTGTAAGTAATTATTGATAATGACTAGTTTCTTTACTTTGTTATTAAACTCTAAAGTTATCAAAATTTTGAATAACAAGGTTATTATTAATACTGATTACTGTCTTTAAGTAGGATTTTTAACTCAAAACATTACTTATGAATAGATGAAAACAATTTTAGAAGTTTGAGAAAACATATCTAAGTTTTCATCAAACTCTGTTACTCAGTAAACTAAAAAAAATAATACATCTGTTTGCTGTTTCTATTCTATCATGCTATCAACATTATCTTATAATTTCTATTTGAGGAAATCTTATCTGTGACTCAAGATCTCACTCACAAGCCAATTCTTTTTTGAAGAGTCCCTTGATAAATTTCTAACAATCAGTTGAGGTTAACATACAACCCCAAAATCTCTGGCTTGCAACTACAAAGGCTTATTTTTCATATTTTATGTCCACTGTTGGTCAGCTACAACTCTGTTCTGTGTCATCTAGGTGACATGCTATATCTGACATGCTACACCTATATCTGAGGTGCTGCTAGTCTTTTTTAAGAGTTTCAAGAGAAACATGGCAAACTCAAACTAGCTCTTCAACTTTAACTTGAAAGCTATTCACGTACTGCTATTCCCATGTCATTGACCAATGCAGTTAATATGACCCACTCTGAAGTCAGATGGATGGAGATATACCATACATCACATGGCAAATCTGGATACCAACAGGATTGGGAAGTATAATCTACACCCAGGTAGGGATAGAAAATATTTTTAACAATAATACAATCCATAGCAATGATCATTGTAATGGAGGTAGGGGATGAAGAAAATACAAAGTTTTAAATTTTCCTCCAATGTTCTTATTAACTGTGTGGTTTCCTAGAATATATCCTAATGGATTTGTGTCTCTTTTCATACCATTCACTTTCATTCTTTACCTCTTCTTCCCAGTTCCCTTTTTGAAAATTCTATTCATTCCAATCATAATTACGTACTTCCTTGGTGGTTTTCTTGATATAGTCAACTCATATTGAAATCATTTCTTATTTAAACTGATTTACAGTTAGCCTTTGAACAATGGGGGTATTAGGAGTGTCAACATCCCCCCAGCCATGCACAGTAGAAAATCCATGTATAACTTTTGTCTCGCCCAAAACTTATCTAATAGCCTGCTAGTGAATGAAAGCCTTACCAATAACATAGTCAACTAACACATATTTTGTATGTTATATGTATTATAGCCCGTTTTGCTACAATAAAGTAAGCTAGAGAAAAGAAAATGTTACTAAGAAAGTTATAAGAGAAAGAAAATACATTTATAGTCCTATACTGTATTTGTCAGAAAAAATCTGCATGTAAGTGGGCATGTGCAGTTCAAACCTGTGCTGTTCAAGATCAACTGTATATTGATTTTTTTTTTTAATTTTATTTTTGGGACAGAGAGAGACAGAGCATGAATTGGGGAGGGGCAGAGAGAGAGGGAGACACAGAATCGGAAACAGGCTCCAGGCTCCGAGCCATCTGCCCAGAGCCTGACGCGGGGCTCGAACCCACGGACCGCGAGATTGTGACCTGGCTGAAGTCGGACGCTTAACCGACTGCGCCACCCAGGCGCCCCTGTATATTGATTTTTTAAGCACTTGCTTTATTCAGGTCTCCACAGTAGTTTCACAAATGGTGTTTGTGTGTTTTCTCCCAAGTCAAACATATGCTAATGTACTTGACAAATCTAAGCTTTGATCCATTTTTCTTCTTTATGTAGGAGAACCTGAGTTTTTAGGCTTCAATACCCAGTGCTGCCACTATGGGTAGACTTCCCAAAGGCCTTTTCAGTTCAGTAGAAAATGTGAACAAACCTGTTATTTGTAAAAGTGTGGGTAGCTTTTGGTTTTGTATTCACTTGTCCCAGTATGTGCTTGGTGTGTACAGAAATCTGTATCAGCCCCCTGTTTTTTCTCAAATGTTTAGTGAATATGTCAATAGATAATCTTGGGATTTAGAAAAGGCATATGGTTGGGATGCCTTGGTGGCTCAGTTTGTTAAATGTCAGACTGTTGATCTTGGCTCAGGTCATGTTCTCACAGGTTTGGGTTCCTGAGATTAGGCCCCCCACTCTTGGGCTCTGCGTTGACAGTGGGGAAATTGCTTGGGATTCTCTCTCTCCCTCTTTCTCTGCCCCTCCCCACTCACGTGTGTGTGTGTGTGTGTGTGTGTGTGCGCGCACTCTCTCTCTCTCAAAATAAATAGCCTTTTTTAAAAAGAGAAAAGGCATATGGACCTCTGTTTAGAGTGCTAATGTATCAATAACATAATATATGTTGTGCAAATTCAGGCACAGAGATTCCATCTCTTTTTTGAAAAGAATAGCATTTGCATAACATAGGGCAAAAGTAGAAAAAAAAAGGTACCAATGGAATTGCTACAGAAACCACTGGAAGATAGAGTTATATAAGGAAGATGATGATTAGCAGAGTAAAACACTTCATAAAATCAACTACAGAGGAGCCAGTAAAACATCTATTTGACCAGAGAATTAGAAATTGAAAGTACAGAGAAAGGGGCCCATTGTCGAAATATTTAATGTGGATGATATGTGAACACCCCATTCAGAGAAGTAAGATTGAAGCTATTTCAAAAAATGCAAATTATTTCCCATGGCCATTGAATCACTTTCATATCACACAGTTTGTTATTCTTACAATTTAGTGCTGAGAAGGTAGTGAGAGTTATAGTTATTAGAAAAATAGAATAGATGAAAGAGAGGATTTGGAAACATTGTCTACTGTCTTACCATTTCATGAAGAGTTCCTATCAAAAAGGCTAAAATTGCAGTAATGCAGTAATGATCTTAATAAAGCCAAATCAGCATAAATGAAGTAATCGTTTATCTGTTATACAGTATGTTCAATTAAATCTTAATAATAGATTGAGTTTTCTGCTACAGGACAATCAAAATCCTGGTCATATTAAAAATATATGTTTGCTATCAGGAAATAAACTTGACATTTTGGACTTACTTTGAAAGGAGAAAATGAGGACTAGATGGATGAGAGATAAAGCATGTAGAAAATCAATCAAAAGGAAAGTTGCTTGACATCTGTCAGAAAAGAAATTTCAAAGAAGTTAAAGGCTAAAGCAAGGTAGTAAAGGACATGAGCTCTGTTTAACAACTTTAACTTAGAAAATAAATGATGAATTGTTTGAAGTCCTCTTAGTAAAGTACTATACTAGACTTTCTGCAGCCCTTCAGTACCAGACCTTCCTTTGGGAAACTGAATTTGCCCCAATATTAGTTCCCATTTGGGGGGGGGCTGATGCCAATCATTTCTCCATTTCTATACCTGGCCTAGCCAATCAGAATTCTTTGTACCCTAAACAGAGGGATGAGATCTGAGATAGATGCATAATTAAGCCAGCCTAATGAGAATCATGCTATTGAATTTTCTTGAAACAGTTAGAAAACTGGAATTATCTTTTCCATAGAAATGTTAGCTGACAGTCTGGAAATGTAGTGATCATCACTACTGTATTGCACAAGAATGTTGAGACTGGATCCGTAGAGAAGAAAGAAAGCTAATAGACAAAAAGATATATTATAACAACTCTGTTAGCCATGTGCTAATATAACCATTTTATAGAAGAAGAAATTGAAGCTCAGATACTTAATTTTCCAAGTCATTCAACCATTAGAATTCAGTGGCTAGGTCAGGACACAAACTAAGGACTACATAATTCTAGATCCCTTACACTTTTCACAACATAAGCCTGAATTTTATATATGCTCTCTTATTTGATTTACTCAGAAACTCTTGAATTTTACAAGGTATGTCATAACCCATCTAGAAGTGAGAAAACATGTAGGGCAAAGTTTAAAAATATATTCAAAATAACAAAAGAAGGAAACATTATTGAAACATGTATTCATATATTCTGATTAACAAAAAGAAAATGCATTCCCTCTGTAGCATAGAACTTTTATTAATTTATTTTGTAAATGTTACTAAATACCTAAAAATAATAAATTCTGTCATAGCATCAAAATCAAATGATACTTGGCTCTTTTGTGTAAGTAGTGTATAGTTTAGAAGATTCTTTGTAAAAGTAATAGGAAATAGCTGATATATAATGAATCGAGCCAATAAATATCATTAAATGTGTTAGGAATTTTGAGGAAAATATTTAACATGATAGAATGATTTACTTTATATCAAATCTTAATGCAGTCATAACTCCTCGAACTCTGACCTGAAGTACAGCTTAAATTGAGCATCTGTGAGCTGTTGGGGAAGGGAATGAGAACTGTGCCTTCAAAGAAAAAGTAAATTGATAAATATTTTAAGTTTATAGAGGAAAAAAATAGAGTTACTGATTCATTTCTGAAGAATGCTAAGCAGAGTGGGGCGCCTGGGTGGCTCAGTCGGTTAAGTGGCCGACTTCGGCTCAGGTCATGATCTCGCGGTCCGTGAGTTCGAGCCCCATGTTGGGCTCTGTGCTGACAGCTCAGAGCCTGGAGCCTGCTTCAGATTCTGTGTCCCCCTCTGTCTCCACCCCACCCCTGCTTGTGCTCTCTCTCTGTCTTTCAAAAATGAATAAACATAATTTTTTTTTTTTAATTAATAACTTCCATGGGGCGCCTGGGTGGCTCAGTCGGTTGAGCGTTGGACTTCAGCTCAGGTCATGATGTCACGGTCCGTGAGTTCAGGCCCCGCGTCAGGCTCTGTGCTGACAGTTCAGAGCCTGGAGCCTGTTTCAGATTCTGTGTCTCCCTCTCTCTGACCCTCCCCTGTTCATTCTCTGTCTCTCCCTGTCTCAAAAATAAATAAAACGTTAAAAAAATTAAAAAAAAAAAAAGAATGCTAAGCAGAGTATGTTCAGTTTCACTCAATGGATTTTAACTCTTTATCAAATTACTGGGTCTGATTTTCATAAAATTTGAGGACACTTACATTCTAAAGACTGAAATAGTTCCTGACTAGCCTTTTAAGCTCCAGGAGATCAGAAGCCCTGTCTTTTTTCCCCCACCATCATTGTATGAATTAGTCTTAGATTTGGATGCATAAATAAGATAGAATTTGATTTATCTCTCACATAAAAAAGTCTAGAGGTCTAGAAATAAGCCGTCAGTCTAGGGCTGTGCAGGCATGAAGTAAAGTCACTGAGACAAAAGGAGACTCTGCATCTGAGACCTTTACACCCTCTTCCTGGAAGAAGTCCCACATCTTCCCACTTAGATGTCAATGGCCAGAACTTACAGAAATGACTACATACCTAGTTGCAAGGAAGGTTAGAAAATGTCTTGTGAGCCCCGAAAAAAAAATAGTTTCTATTTCTAAAGAGAAGCAAAGCAAATAGGCTTTAATCATTGCTAAAATTATCATCTCTAAAGTACCTATCATCTCTAAAGGTCCTCATTTTAGCTGTTTTTCTAAAATTCTTTCACTCCTTCAGATCTTTGCACTTGGTTCCCTCTCTCGGGATCCACTTGCTCCTTTGCCTGTTTGCTCCATGTGGGCACACCCTTTCACGGCAATAAAATGGGAACGGGACAAATTGTCTTTCAACATGTTAGTTTTTGTTACAAGCCCAGTCTTGGATGAAACACAAAAGGGGATTTATAAAAATCACTGATGTTGAGCCACAGTGCTCCATGACAGTAACTAAAAGAATAGGCATCATTTTTTTTTATTATTTAATTTGTATTGTCATTCATGACTAAAGCAGCTGGTTCCTTGTAAAGAAAGGTTATGAAGAGTCCTCAAAACTGTCTTTAATAATGCATTCAGACATTCTCTTCCATTTTTGACCTTGATTTTTCATTTCTGCAAAGGTCTAAAGGATGCATTAGCTATGTGCACAAAGGCCTTTCTTTCCCCTTTTTATGCTTAAGGATTTTTCTTCATGAGAGGTGCTGAAGGAGTTGCTATTAAAGCACATATGTCTTAAATCAAAAGATCCTCATTTACCTTTCTAAATTACTTGTTTTATTAATTTAATTCAGACTTGAAATAATATTAAGAGCAACTATGAGTTCTATGCTGGGCTAAGTCCTGGGAGAACACACATACACACACACACACACACACACACACACACACACACACACTATATTCCAGTTCTGTAAAGAGCATGCTTTATAAATAGGAGACAGGTATAAAATAAGTGAATCTACTACTAGATATATTTTTACAAATTTTAATAATTCTACAAAGCAAGAGTTCCACAAAAGAGAATAATATGTGGGTGACATAGGATTTCAGAGGCAATCCTTCATTGGGAGATGATCCCACTTGAGTCACGGTCTGGAGAATGGACAGGAAGAGTTATACAGATGAGGAATAAAAGGGGAAGATTTCTTTGTCAGGGAACATGAGTAGGACTGATGTATGCGTCTACATAAGGGAAATGGAGTTGTAGAGTATATCCATTTATTCCACTGAAATCTATAGAGCATCTGGTCTAGGGACATGGCATAACAAGATAGTGAGATATCGATTGTGGCTGGCCTCAAAATGTTTACAGTTGAATGGGAAGAACACCCTTAAATGAGTGCAATGTAGCAGTATACACAACTACTAGAAGTATTTCCAACTTGCAATAGGCAGAAAGAATCATTGTCTAATTCTCCTAGAGATGGGAAGAGGCTTGTTGTTGGTGGAGGGGCTGACTTTTGAGCTGTGGGGGCATAAATTTTCTAACTCCGGTTTCTGTGTCTTATTATCTTCTGGAGGATTTATTGATCTTTATCAAACACCTATGATATTTGCAGCTTTGTGTTACTAGCTGAGAAGAAACAAGAAGCCTTAGAATCAGTCATTTTTGGATCAGGTTTGCTGGCCTTAAAAGTTTTCTAACACACTAGGTTAAGAACTTTTATTTTATCTGTTCATTTAATTTTCCACAGAGCCTTTTCATACAAACATAATCTCAGGTAAAAGCCTAATATGTAAACTAGAGGAAGTCCAATGACTAATTCTGACTGAAATCTCAGGGTTAGTAAACTGACAACTTGATTATAACCGCTGCTCTCATTCCATGAGAAACTAGATGCATGGCCCCTGTTCCCTGGTAATGTAGATTTTTGGGATGTATGAAACTATATCCTAGTTATTACACTTGTCTTTTAAATTAATATTTAATTTAATTAATATTAATTTAATATCTACCTTTTACTAATTGTTATTTTACTTATCAATTTGCAATTACATCTTTTGCCAATGTTAAAAGTTTCTACATGGAAAACTAATGTTTAACTTTTGAAATTTGGTATGCTTTAGTAAAGCAGAATAATTGTAGAGGAAGAAAAATAGTTTCCTCAGACCTCACTAAAAGCGAAAACCATCAGAAGCCCATGAAAATAAAGCTATTTCAAAAATATAGTTTGGTGAGAAGTGTATAAACAAGAGATAATTCTGAAGACTAGTGATTTGTTATAAAGTTGTTGATAAAAATGACTTTTAAAGGTGCAGTGATAAAAATATAAATGAGAAGTCCTTTCTGAATCTCTTAACTCAATAAACCTAGGCTAGAGCAACATAATATATCTATACAGTCACAAGTTATAACCAGTTATGTGATTATCAACTAAATAGTAAAAGAAATTCCAGTCAAACCAGGATATTGTTTTAGTGTAAAAACTTTTCTTTAATGCGTAGTTTCCTCTATTTGAATTTCATTTATAAATTATTTTAGGTTCAAGCTCAAGTTTTCTTTTTCTTTCTTTCTTTCTTTCTTTCTTTCTTTCTTTCTTTCTTTCTTTCTTTCTTTTTAAGTTTCTTTAGTTTGGGGGCAGGGAGGGGCAGAGAGAGAGAATCCCAAGCATTCTCCACGCTGTCAGCACAGAGCCCAATGTGGGGCTCCATCTCACAAACCGTGAGATCCTGACCTGAGCCAAAGCCAAGAGTCAGATGCTTAACTGACTGAACCACGAGGTTCCCCACAAGCTCACTTTTTCTTAAGAGGAGATAAAAAACAAAGTGAAGGGATCTGATTCTAACATTTCCAAAAATCAAAGAAGAAAATCGAATAGAGAAATTATGACTATGTATGGGTAATGCAAAACTTATCAGCCAAATAGTTAAATTCCATTTAAAGGAAAAACCTATTGAAACAATTAATAAAGTAAATGCAGTAATTTGGCACGATACTTGGACAGATAAAAGTATTATTGATACGGTTTTTGATTTCAATTTCCTGTGTTGACCTTGATGAGAAAGAATGGCTAATTTTTTATAATCTTTAAAAGGCCTGGGTACAAAGGAAAAAAGAATATTAGACAACATATGATTCATTCCTGCCTATGTGGTTCATCATATTCATTGAAAGTCCATTCATAGTAGGGGCCACAAGAGGAAAAGCCCAGCAGTAGTTACTAGTCACCACATTTCAAGAGGCAAAAACATATCAAAAACTCAAAACCTTTTTTCCTTAAAGTCTTGGAAAACAATCTCCCCCTGAACTTCTTACAAGTTTAAAAATCAAAGTACTAACCATAGCACTGAAATATTATCGATGTGCCATTCTCAAAAGGATACTTTTTCAGTGTTTCAAAGAAAGGAACATTGTAAAGGTCTGAAATGCTATTTTTAATATCTAACAATCCTTGACTGTTACGAAACAGGATGAGTCAATCCAAAAAATGAGGATCTGGATTGAGTAAATAATCAAATCTATCCATTAGAATTCAGTTACAAATGACTGAAAATCAAATTCAAAATGGCTCTACCCAAAAGAGAATTTATTAGGTCATTTTACTGGAAAAGCACTTGTATTAACTCATAAACTGTCTGGCTTTGGACAAGAAGACAGGAGCTCAGTGAGATCATCAGGCTCAGTTGTTCTATCTCCATCTCTGTTTCCTTTTTTGGAACAGGCCCTACTTTTAGGTGTCATGTCATTGTCACATGGAGGTCCCACTCCTTTCATTAGGTATGAAATCTAATCTAGTAGGAATATGTGCTTGCATATCCTCCATTAGGCACATGCCCATCACAGAGTCTATGGCTGCAGCCAAGACTAGAAGATATGTTGACTGACCTGGGTCTGTATCACATGACCACCCCTGTAGCCTCACCAGACTCTACCAATAGCTACAGGGTAAAGCTGAAGGTAAAGCCTCACCTAGAATTATGATCTGGGACTTAGTAGAGAGAAATACACAAAAGAAGATAGAGACTGTTCCTGGAAGAATGGAAGCAAAATAGTAGTAATAATAGTTTACTACAATTTTTAATAAATTTTCTGGGAATATTTGTGCTTGGACTGAATGTTTGTGTTCCTCTAAAATTCATACACTGCCACTCTAATCACCAATGTGATGGTATCTGGAGGCGGGGCCTTGGGAGGTAATTAGGGTTAGATTATGTCATGAGGGTGGGGTCCTCATGGGATTAATGACCATAAATAGATGAGACAGATCTTATTCTTTCCATAAGGTGAGAAAACCAGTAAGAGGGCTTTCACCTGAATCAAACGATGGCACTCTGATTTCAGACTTCCCAGACTCCAGAGCTGTGAGAAATAAATGTGTGTGGTTAAGCCACTAAGTCTATAGTATTTCTGTTATAGCAGCTGGAAATGACTAACATAAATTGCGAACTTAATGCTATAATATGTTATTTTAGTTGATAGAATTTTCACAACACACTGTACTTGATGACTTCTTAATCAGTACTTTTATTTTATTATTATTCCATTATTTTTCCAAGTTTCAAAAATAATAAGATACTAAGAAGAATCACAATATGCAATTTCAAAACACTGATTCTTAATGAGTGCACAAAAACACAGTATTGAAATGGACAGATCCATGAACTTAAATATCTCAAATGTTCTTGAACTTTTAAAATTATCTTTATTCTTAAAATTATCTTTGAATAATCAGGAAAGAAAAAATTTTGCCTTCCACTATTCATGAACAAACAAATCTGCTTTCCTATTTAATTTAAATCTAAGTTTACACTGTGCTGCTGTCCTTTCTGAGTGTGCTAACTTTAAATTATTACAACAGATTAAGGATTATTCTTATATTTTAGGAAATATTCCTGTATTTTAGGAAAGAAAGACAAAAGAAAGATGAGATTGAGTGTAGGAGAAGAAATAGAAGATAAACGGAAGGAAAAGGAGTAAGGAAAGAAGGAGTTAAAAAAAAAGAAGGAAGAATACATTTTATTCTTAGCATAATCAGCAAAGCATTGTTTATTTGTAATGGGGATACCTTAATCAGGCATTATAAACTAAGTTAATTTATTTTTGGTGTCTTAGTTTCTTTAAAATTATTCTGTTTACTAAAATTTCTTTGTTTTAAGAACAAGCACTACTGAGAAACAAAACAAACAAGCAAGCAGACAAACAAGCCCTTTTCCTTGCTGGCTTTCAGTCATTTTTTTTTCCCTTAAATGCAGAAACACAGCAGAGTTTTATCACCAGAGACAAAAGCACACAATTTCCCAAACCATCCTGAGCGTGAGCTACAGGGCATGACCACGGGATGGTGTTATCTGGTCGTGTTTTATGTTTTATATCTCTCATCCGCTGCTTAGTTAAATAATTTCCTTTTTGTTCTCTGTAGGTATGAGAAAAAGTTTGTTTAAATGTGAAATTGTTTCAGTGTATTTTAACTTAACAGTGAAACGATTCAGCCCATGCTATAGCATACAAACGTATCTTGGAAAGTTTAAATAAAGAGCAGTAAAAATGTGCATTAGAAAAGTATAGATGTGCTTAAGCAAAACTGGCTCAAAGATGTACTTGGATTACATTTAATTGTCTTTACTTCATGATACCTTCTAGTGTCTCATCAAGTTACATGCCTTATTTTTTAAATCAATAATGGTATTTTAATGTGTAAAGACATGAAGACAGAAATAGAAATATTTTTATAATTATTTCTCTATCACGTTCTGTGTTGCTTATTTCAAATTGAAATCTGATGTTTCCACAGGATTTAGCCTCATGTTGAGTTACTTTGGATTGCATTGAGATGATTTCCAAAGCTGACTAAAATTGGTCAATGAGAAGCTAAATTAACATATTGGAACTTTTTATTAAATATTTAACTTACTACACAGTTTATTCAAAGTTACATAAAAATACAAAGGACTTCATATTTTATGTATAAAAATCTTTGTTTTATACCCCTGTATAACATAGGAATTATTTTTTCATCCACAACAGTTAAATTAGGGTGGAATTTGGAACCCACTAAAATGTTTGGAAGGGACTAGGATGCCTTTGTAAAATGTCCTCTCTCCCTCTTGGCAAGGGTCAGAAGATAACAGTGTGCTCTGAGTGTCCTTGGCCTCTGGACAATGAGGATAAAGGAGCATGTCTGATGCTTGTGGCTTGTGTGCCCACAGCTGAAGGTCCCAAAAGCATGAAACACCTGCTCTGCCAGCACCTCCTTGAGTTCCCAAGCCCCCATTTTCATGACCATAAATTAGGTTATTCAGGTGGGGTAGTATTGATGGCTAGTTATAGTTAACCTATTACACATGTCACTTGAGCCACATGGATTCTCCTGTCACTTCTTTTCACCTTACCAGGACAAACTCGCTTAAAAGTCAACCCATCATCACACTGGAAGGCCTAGAACAACAAACTTTTTCTCAAGGGAAAAACTTGGTCCACTTGTATTTCACTTTAACTTCATGCCAAGCTGTAGTTTCATGGCAAATCCTCTATCATATTTATGTAGGGCCTGTCCCTCTTCCCTCTTTTGAAGATTATACTTCTTACTTTGTTACTTCATCCTCCAGAAGGCAGTTTTATAAGCTTAAGCAAAGAGAAAGTCTTTCTTAGAGCTTAAAAAGCAGACATAATTACTACCTTATAAAATTTATGGTTTGTTGTTAAAAAGGAGGGTGTGGGGAGACATGTATCTTTACTGCCTTGAAAATATTCTAAAACCAGGACCAATTGATTAATCTGCAAACCACTATAGCTGCCTCTTCAGCTTGTTACTGCTTTCTGCCCTCATTCGTTTTTCCTCATAGGATTCTTCACAGGATAAAAGCCTCCCCACCCTTAGATTCTGATTGTTTGTCTGTATTTATGGTTTAAAAGTATGTTTACATTGAACAGTGTGTTCCTTATTCAGCTGAACCCTTTCCGCATATGAGTACAATCAAATGAATATTCTGCAGAAGCTAATTTTTAAATGCTTTTCCTATTAGTTATTTTTTCAAGCAGAGAAATAAAAAAAAAAAAAAACAAAAAACAAAACAAAAAAAAAAACTCCCACCCTTGTAAGTGAACTGCCATTCAAAAGATCCTAAGGCCCAAAGCCAATTTTAGGGCTTTTTCTCATTTCCTTTCCAGGGTGACTGCCAATTTCACATTAAGCAGAAAATATCTCTTTATTCTTTCTTCAACCTTTCTTCAGCCAAGAAGATTATCCTTCTCCAGGATGTGCTAATCAACTCCATGACTTTCTTTTTCTAGGTTTCTCATTGCACCAAGAGGTACTTTGTTTCTGTTTTAATAGACCAATCCATATCCTCCTTTCCACTGGCCAGCAGATCACATGACCTGCCATGTAGGAGCTGCATGTCTCCTGTTCGGATCAATGTGTAACACCATTCCAGAGAGTCTGGCAATGCTTGTGTTGCATTTCCCTCTGACTGGACTCCTTCTAGACAATATCCAGGCTCTCCCAAGCTTCCAAAAAGCATGCATTGCATGCCACTAATCTTTCGTTCAAACAGTAATCAATGTGTGTAGTTTGATTGTATTTCTTTCTCTCTTCGTGTTCCCCTGGAAAACTATTACTAAAATTATTGTTGGGCTTACCATTTATGGAGAATTAGAATTAAAGAAGCAGCATATTTTCTTGTCTGACGAATTTGGGAAGGACTTAATGTAAACAAAAATCAACTTTTGTGCTCTAGGGAAAGGTTGGATGTTTAGATTAATAAAACAAATGATCTAGCTTTACGAAAGAGGTTTCAGAACATCACAGCTTAGAAAATTAATTTACAGCTTAAAAATGAGTAAGCATGATTTTCTCTAGTGCTTCCGGCGCTCACATACATCGCTGAAATGCCACAGTGCAGCTGAGTGCGGTTGGCGGACTTGAGGCACTCTGTTCGAAAGCACCATTTTCTCTTAATGCTTAAGGATCACTCTGCAATTGCTGTGATTAATTGAAACAATACATTTAAATGTTGCTGAGCTGCCACTAGTTTATTAAAGGAGGCAATTCGCTTCCAGAGACTCTTTATTCCACGTAACGCTGCCAAGCTCTGGTTCCCAGAAAGAAGGGACAAGGTTGCAGGTACCAAGTCACTTTCCACAATGTATAATTTCACATAGAAATGTATCACAATAATTGTTTAGTCTTTACTGACGCCACTTTTGTGATTATGAGGACATTACATTTAGAGTAGGGCAATTTAAGTTCGCGTTAGCCAGAGCCAGTGATCATCCCTCACCCCTGACCTTCAGGTTAATGAGAAGTTCCTCTGGGTAATTGTCCTCCCTTAAGACAGCCCTGTGCTATGTAATCTTTATCGCTGTAAAATGACATTTAAAGTTTGTTTTACATGAGCAAGTAGGAGAACATTATTTCTGCAGTGAGCAATAATTATCTGCCTCCTAGCTGAAAATACATGCTGTGGATAAATTGTGTTCATCTGGTAGCCTTTGTTTGTAAGACAAGTTAATTAAAAGAGGAATGTTGAAAAATATGTTTGCCCACTGAGTGCTGATGGAGTAATAATATTGCTTTACAAGAAAACATTACACACAAAACAACTTTGGTTTTGTCCTGAAGTTACGAAAGAAAATGAGGTAAACGAAATGTTCCTGCAAGCAAAATTTTGATCACAATAAAAAAGAACAGATGAGACAAAATATCTATTTATTCTAATCAAGTAATAAAAGTCTAACATTCTGTGTACCCAGGTAGTATTTGTTCCATTTAGCCTGGACAAGAAATATTAAACCTAACAACATGTTCTTATTAAAATATCCAAGTAATTCTCTATACTCAATATTGGTTGGCTAGGCTCTTACAGTCAGTGTCTTTACTAAAAATGTATTAACTATTTAACGTTTGCACATACTGTAGTTATCTCCTATATGCCTTGTAAAAAACATGCTTGTAGTTATGTATTAAAAGCTAACTTGTTTTTTTTTTTTTTGAAGAGACCAGTAACTCAAATTGGACTTTGAGTCAAATTTAGCATATTCTGGGAATAACTTACTAATTTTTAATGGAGACATCTGGCCTTTTAAAAAGCATCCTAACATTAAGGTTGTATATCCACTCATTGAAATTAGGTTTTGGTGTCCATATTTTGTGGAAAATAAATTTTAAACTAATTTTTTCCATCAAAAATTTTGAGCAGCCTGTCACATTTGCTAATTGTAATAGTAACTCATCTGACAGCACATCTGTCAACAGAATTCAGTTGTCATATCCCTGTATCAAGAAACCATGATAAATCTTTCTAAGATTATGTCTATCTATACTAAGGCAACACTTTCACCTGGGGACCATCCCACTAAATTGGGGCTTCTCTCTATTGTTGTTTCCACTGGTACAGCAATGGAGATGATATTGCATTAAAACTCCAGACTCTTCCCAGCAGAGGCAAAGGTGAGATACAATTAGGGTTGGCTAATGACTCCCATTCGGTTAGTACAAAAGCCTGTTTATACAATCAGTATTTTAAAGTATGTTTACTTGAGAGCTTAAGAGGTGCCTATTTTGATCTTCAGCATTAGGAAATGGAGGTAAAAGGGATATGGCCTATTAACAAAGCCTCCCCCATGCTTATCATGTTTATGCTCACCGACTTTGAATTATTTTTTAAAAACCTGTGGAGAGTCATTTCTGACTCAGGCTATTCAAGAATCTGATGAAAGATATATAAAGTTTCTCCAAAAAAAAGATACATCACATGATTTTGCATGCAGTTTCAGGAGATTAATGGACAACCTGAAGTTCATGGAGTCATGAATTCGAGGTTAAGAACATCTGAAAGCAGGTCTTCTGAAATTATATCATTTCCATTTTGAATTTATTACCATCCCTTTTCAAAATATATTTCTTTATTTAAAGTTATCCTTTAAAATCCCAGGTGATCATCAGGCATTTCATACTATTTTCACTCACTGAGGCAAAATGTTAGAACTCTGTCAAGGGGATTATCTATTTTGAGAATGAATCTTTCCCAAAGTCAGTTTTAGGTTGAAATATGAAATATGAAGGTATGAAATACCACACTTCCCAGTCTTTCCCCACTCAGTTTTTCTCTATCACTTTCTCAGGAATCTACTTCTACTTATGGCTCTTGTGCATCCTCTTTTTCTGTAAGTCCACTCTCAGGAAGTAAATTCATGAATGCTAGAATTTTATTCCTGCATAAACCTTTCTCCTAGTTTTTAGGTGAAGAAACTTTGAAATGACTTTCTTGTGATGTCCTCAAAGTCTCTGGGCTAGGCAAGCAGAATCAGGACAAGAATCCAATATTGCTAAACTCACTGATGAGACTTACAATTTTTAATTTTTGTTTTTAACCTGTGCGATTGATTTAATTGTGGAATAGCACTATATAATGGCATATTGGTCAGGTAACCAGGTTAATATAGATTTCATATGTGGAAAAGATGGCAACTGACATTTATGTTGTTCCAGTTATTTTCTTAGTTCTGTTAGTAGATTTACCTGCCCAATTACATTTTGTGTAAATATGTGTGCATGTAATTCCATTACTCAAAGATGGCCTTTTTTTCATCCTGAACTCATAAACGTATGTCATAATACTCTATGTAACCTCTTTACAAGATGTATCACATTCACTTTGGGAATGGCAAGTCATAGGTGTTGCTCTATTAATAAACAAACAAACTCATAAATAAACATCTGAATAAATGAATATATACTTCTATACATTCATACATATAAACATTCACACATGCATACCTAACACAAATGGAAGGTGTGGAATTTTAGAAAGAGGAGGAGGGCAACTTTACCTAAACATCAAAAGTGTCTGTTGAAAGAAAAAAAAATGGAACATACTTAAAAAATAAAATAAATGAAGTGGAGTGGAATAGTCCATTTCAATACAAAATATCTCATATATGTAAGCCTGGTCATGATTATACAAAACTGTGCAATATTTATGGGGTACCTGGGTGGCTCTGTTGGTTAAGCATTCAACTTCGACTCAGGTCATGGTCTCATGGTTCATGAGTTTGAGCCCCACATCGGGCTCCGTGCTGTCAATGCAGAGTCTACTTGGGATTCTCTCTTTCTCCTTCTCTACCCCGTTCCCATTTGCGTGGATTCCTTCCCTCTCTCTCTCTCCAAATAATAAATAAATAAACTTTTAAAACTGTGCAATATTTTAAAATAAGTGGTAAAAAGGAATTTTTGACAGGACAATACACGAAAGGTAACATTTAGATAAACCAGTCACTCTTTTCCAATTATTTACTCCTGTGTGTAACATTACCCCCAAAATTCAGTGGTTTAAAATAACCATTTTGTTTTATACATGGTATTGTGGGTCAGAAATTGGGGAAGGGCTCAGCTGGGCAGTTTGTCTCTGATCCAGGTAGTGGCAGTTAGGACAGTTGGGACTGGAGGGTCCACTTCCAAAATGACTTCACATTGTTAGTTTTTTATACCATCATTTATTTATTGATACTTATAGGCAACCATCAGGTTTCCAGATCAGAGAACAGACTGATTATTTACTCACATGCTGATCCTGGTACTAGTTCACCATATCCCAGTCTCCTACCAGGTGACCCAGTGTGGGTGAGATGTAATCTGTGTGTAAAGGGGATTGTACTAAAGGAGAGGAAACTGAAATTATGAATTATTGGAGCTTATTATGAACAGCTAGCATATCTACCCCACTTCCCTTTTGCAGACAGAGACAGAGAGAGAGAGAGAAACAAAATTCTCTCTGGGGAGAGGAGGAGAAGGTCTTAGGTCTGTTTCTCAGCCCATTACCGTTTGTAATGTAAAGAAATGATCCTGGGGGAATAAATCTCTAAATCTCTCTGAAGGTCTTTTTCTTTAGGGTTGCTATCCCACTCTGCCACCCCCAGCAGTTTGCTCATAAAGCCCTGACCGAGCAGAGCTATGAAAATACTAACATTATTTTGCAACACACATATCTGAAACTTTAGTTCTCTTTGGCGTATTGTTCTCTTTCATTCTCTCTTTCTCTCTCTCTCTCTGTAGCATCTTATATTCCAGAGCTTTTGCACAGTCTTTGCAGAATATGAGTTCTCAGAGAAACCGTAATTCTTACAGGGTAGGTGGTTTCCAAGAGGCAGGAAGCAGAGACGGGCACCAGCATCACTTCTGCCTGTTCTATCAACCACAGCAGTCACAGAGCCTTTCCAGACTCATGGGGTGGAGGAATGGCCTTCAGCTCTTTGTAGGGTGGGAGGAAGGCTGACAAGATCACACTGAAGAAGACATGAGATATATCATTGTGGCCATCTTTAGAAAACACAACACCATAAAGATATTTTGAAAGAAGAAAACCACTGCAACAAAGAAATACTGTAGTTGGATAGATAAAACCTACCATTCAAATAAATAAGTAATAAATGGATAAATAAATGCCTAATTCTCATTTACTGACGATCCTGATTTATTCCCAAGGCTCCTTAGACCCAGACAGTGAGCTCCAGAGCACAGGAGATTTGACTAGTCCCTGCAGCTGTTGATCTGGTTTAGATGGTTTGAGAGTCTAAGCACATATTTGGCTTCCCCATCATCTCAAATCATTGTCCAGTTAGACTCCTTGACCCTAGGAGCTTGATTTTATTTTGTAGAGAAGCTTGGGCCTTGGAGATTTTCTGAGACTGCTTATAAGGCCACCTATTTTAGTGTACTTCTCAACTACTCTCCATTTTCCAGGATGTTGACTAGGCTTTCAAGTCTTACCACCATTATGGAATGAAAAAAAAAACAAAAACAAAAACAAAAACTTTGGTTCTCTCTTACTCCAACATCTGCCTTCCAATTCTGAAATGACACACTATTACTCCTCCACCTTTTTGAAAACACTTGGGAAGATCTGCAAATTCTATTTATTTTTTTAAATTCATTTATTCATTTGAGAGAGAAAGAGAACGCACAGGGGAGGGGCAGAGAGAGAGGAAGAAATAATCTCAAGCAAGCTCCTCACTGTCAGTGCCGAGCCCCAGGCAGGGCCAAATACAGGAACCATGAGATCATGACCTGAGCTGAAATCAAGAGTTGGACACTTAATGGACTGAGCCACACAGGTGCCCCCCTGAAAATGCTATTTTATTATTACTCCTTTTCAAGTTTTAAAATAATAATACCCTACCTTTAAGTTACAAACAGAACTCAAAGGAAAGAAGATGGGGATGGGAAGAGGGTCAAAAGAGAGTAGTCCTGAATTTGCCTCTAGAACCTAAAATAAGTCACTCAAAATTCTTGGACTTGTCATCTAGGCATGTTGGATTGGATTATCATCAGTACATCCCTGAAAAGGCACTCACGGAGCTCTGAATACCTGATAGGTTCATAGATCACATCTGAGGAAAGCAATAACGAAGGTGTTTTTGTTTGTTTGTTTTGTTTTGTTTTGTTTTCATGCAGTTGCTTTATCTCATGCATAAAAGATATGTTAAGCAAAAGCAATTCTATATCCCAGACACAAGCTAACATTTATTGAAGGAGTGGGCATGCAAGTTCTTTACAAGCACTATGGCATTTAATTATTCCTACAGTTCTGTATAATACTATCACCTCTCATTTTTAATGCCTGGAAAACTGAAGCACAAAGAGATGTTACAACATCTATGTACACTCAGCAAATGAATAGGGGACCTAAGAGCTAAAGCCAGAGAATACAAATACGTTACCTGCCCTCTTAACTCCTTGTTCTGCTGTTGGGTAGGAAAAGATACTGCATATATAGACTAAGCACAAAGAGACAATATAGCATAGAAGTTGAGGGCATAGATTCTGGAGCCAAATGTCTGGAATGTCTGAATTTACATTCTGGCTCCCTTTCTGTGACCTTGGTCAAATTAATCAGCCAGTTTCCTCAACAATATGATAGAATAATTACAGTATCTACCTCATACAAGTGGTGCTATGATTAAATGAACATATTAATGTAAAATTCTTCCAACTATACATGTTATTCAGTAAACTACAATAAACACTACACAAGTATTGGCTATGTTGTTATTTTTTCTTTTTACAGTAGATATAATCACATTGTCTCTTGAGAAATGTGAATAGCAGGTGGCCACAGAAATGGTGGATCACTTAAGCTCTGGTTTTATTATGAATAATGCTGAGATATTCCTTTAGTTGTCCATGGGGTTAAGAATACATCCTACTCTGTGAACCACTGGGATTCACAGTGACTGAATATGTACTCATAGTTTCTCTTTTCTGTGTCTGGATATGACTCTTGGAATAAACTCCCCTGTGAACTCTAGTTCTGGGTGTCTTTTCTGTACAACCTATCAGAGACTGCTTTAAGTACCTGAGAGTGCCACCATAGTTACTCTAATCTAATATAAACATGTGAATTAAATATACACACACTTCATTTCCACTGATATGCTAACATTTTTTTTCATCGTACT
Source organism: Lynx canadensis (assembly GCF_007474595.2). Classification (NCBI taxonomy): domain Eukaryota; kingdom Metazoa; phylum Chordata; class Mammalia; order Carnivora; family Felidae; genus Lynx; species Lynx canadensis. The sequence goes on from NC_044303.2 coordinate 165,534,916, forward strand.
GCTTACCTTTTTCTTTTCTTCCATTCTTTCTAGTGCTTTCTTACTCTCTCTAATGTTTCTTTACTTTTCCGTTGTTTTTATATGACTCTCACTTCATTAAAGGTGAGTTTTGAAATCTGAAATTTTGGGATTAAAGTCAATTTATGTCCAGTGATAAAGTAATTGAAACCCAAAATATGAACACATAAACCATTATATTTTTACTCAGTCATTACATACTCTTTCAGTTTATTTTGTGTGTCATTAAAAAATCAAGCATGATGTCAGCATTAAAAAGTATCTAATTTTGTTTCCTAACAAAATGAAATGCATAGACTGTTATTTATTTTTCACTGACATTACTCTATTAGTGTGAGTTGTTGATAAGCTAATTTACAGTGGTAGATAAGATCAAGGCTTCGCCTTAGGCTGATTTATCATAGTTCATATATTTGCTAACAGGCTGGCAAGTGAAGCCTTTGAACATATAATGAATTTACAATGTCTACCCATTATGTCACACCAGGTGATTAGTTAACCTATTCCTTGTATATTTATATTATTTTATATTGAGTTTCAACAGCAAATGAATAGAGTTGTATTACATCAATAGGATAAATTCCAAATCTTCAAATGTTTAGCCATTCTGAAAATAAATACAATCATATGCCACAATTTATTATGCTGTTAGTTTACTGCAGTACCTTGCATTCAATTTATAAATTAATTACAAATCATAAAAAAAAAGCACACACAATTTTAGAGCTGGAAGGCAACCTTAGAAATGATGTTGTCCAACTTCATTTTATAGAGAGCAAAATGAAATGGCAAGAGATGGGAAGTAACTTGCCACTGTAACAGAGCTAGTTTGAAACAAGACTTAGAGTAGTCTTCCCTGACACTTTTTATTTGATAAATCCTTTTCATTGAACACCACATCAAATCATCCTGAAATTACATTTGTGTTGCATCTATGAATAACTACTAGTAACTGAATGTGTTTTTTAGGAGAAGACTTTCATATAAGTGCTTAACGAACTAAAGGATGCTTTATATTCATTGCTATTTACTATCAAAAAGAAAGATACGCTAGAGTGGTAAAAACACCCATAACTACTCAGACAATAGATGGTAACACCCATATGGATAAATTTGAAGAAGCAAACTCTTATTATTCATTGTGCATCGTAGAAAGCTTACATTAAAAAGAACTGAATATAGTTTATAGCAATAAGTCTAAAAAGTACATTGTTTACTCATACCAAAAATAAATTCAGGAAGTTATTATAAGTTCATTTTAATGTCATGGTTTAAGTATCCAACATACCATGTTTCAGTCACAGTAGGTAAAACCTGAATTATTATTTTTTTTAAATTTTTTAATGTTTATTTATTTTTGAGAGAGAGAGACAGAGCGTGAGTGGGGGAGGGACAGAGAGAGAGGGAGACACAAAATCCAAAGTAAGCTCCAGGCTCTGAGCTGTCAGCACAGAGCTGGATGTGGGGTTCAAACTTGGGAACTAGGGCGAAGTCAGACACTTAATCAACTGAGCCACGCAGGCACCCCCCTGAATTATTTTTATCATATTTTATACGGTCAAAAGTATTGCCCTAACATTATTTTTACCTCAACAATTTATTTGAAAGTATGTGTCCATAAACATTTAATTAAGAAAACTCCTTATGTCAGATATTCAATTTTTTTGACAATCTAAACTCTTCCAAATTTATTAAACTCAAGCTGTGATACTCATGGCAATGCTAACCTGAAGATGTTTGCCTTCCAGTATATCTCCTAAAAAGAGGCCTAGAAATGTGAATTGCAAATTATAGCATTATGTGCTTTCCTTTTGTGGGATTATATGAGAGTGAGAAATCAAATGCACACTGAGATCCAAGTTCTTAAAACACACTTTAATATTTTATGCTTCAATTTAATTTCTGTAAGATGTATCTTTCTATTTCTAAGAGGAAAAAGACATTAAAATGTCTCCCTTAAGGATCTTCAAAGAATTGAAACAATGAGTAGCTCTGGAAGAGATAATAATTTGAGAAGATAAAGATTAATGAATCAGAAGATTGGTTACTAAATTTTCCTTGGTATACATTTATAGTTTCAAAATTTTTAATTATGTTTTGATCATTAACTATCAATTTTGTACATTCCAAATGTAGGATCAGCTTAAAATATACCCATATGATATACATAGATTTAAAATTTTTTGTTAACTTTTATTTATTTTTGAGAGACAGAGAGAGACAGAGCATGAGTGGGGGAGGGACAGAGAGAGACAGACACACACAGAATCCGAAGCAGGCTCCAGGCTTTGAGCTGTCGCACCCCAGGTGCCCCATATATACATAGATTTTAAAGTCCGAGTATGATTTTTTTCTCCATGATAGCTGCTTCCCAAACAACGAAAATTGCAGCCATGTGAAAGAACACATTAAGAATATTTATATGAGAAATACCATTTCACAGTTTGGTGGAATATTAAAGGATTTCAAGTGCAAGAAAACATAGCTGAGATGCAGTGTAATTAATTTACACAATTGGATATGGTGCATTTTACAAAACAATGATATTTTTCACAGAATACTCTGTATATCATTCTACTGTGTGAGTCGATTAGGTTCCTGTCAGAAAGGCCACAAGAGGAGTAAATGAAGCAAGAAGTAGGTCACTGTAGATGATTGAATAAAGGAACAGAGAGGGAGGGAAGATTCAAGGTCAATATGAATACTTCAAAGCTGGTTGATGACAGAAGTAGAAGAAAGAGGGAAATTAGAAAGACAAGATGGAATGGGGCAGAAGTTGTATTTTTTAAAGACATTTAGCTGAGAAGAAAACTGAAGCCAATAAGTAGGATGCTTTAGACATGCATGGTACTAGAGCAATTTAGTTTTTTCTCAAGCTCACTTTATATCTGGATGGTTTTCAATTTTTCCTGGCTTGTTTAATGCTTCGGAAGCATGGAAGTGCTGCCTTTTTTTTTTTATGACAACTATGTTGAGATATAATTCATAACATACAGTTGACCCATTTAAAGTATATAATTCATGATTTGTTAATATATTTACAGATCTGTGCAACCATACATACCATCAATTTTAGAACATTTTATCATCCCCGAAAGAAACTCTTCATGTATTAGCAGTTGCTCTCCATTTTCCTGAACACCCCAGTCCTAGGTAACCATTGATTTACTCACTGCCACTGTAAATTTGCCCATCCCAGACATGTCATATTATGGAATCACTCAACATATGGTCTTTTATGAGTGATTTCTTTCACTTGATGTAATGTTTTCAAGGTTGATCCATGTTGTAGCACATATCAGTACTTCATTGATTTTTATTCCTAAGTAATATACTATTGTATGGATAGACCACAAATTATTTATCTATTCATCAGTTGATGCACATTTGAGTTATTTGTTTTGTTTTGTTAGCTAACATGAACACTCTACCATGAACATTGGTGAAGAATCTTTTGTGTGTATATATTTTCATTCCTCTTGGACATAGCCCTATCAGTGTAGTTCCTGTGTCACATGGTAGCTCAATGTTTAACATTTGGAAGAAGTGCCATACTTTTCCAAAGTTTCTTCCCCCCCACCCCCCGCAAGAATAGCTGTGTTATTTATTTACACTACAGTGTTTGAGAATTCCAATTTTGGCATATCCTGGCAACACTTATTTTTTGTCTTTTTTATTATAGTCATCCCAGTGGATGAAGTATTATCTCATGGTAATTTTCATTTCCATTTTTCTTATGGCTAATGATATTATCTTTGAGGTCTTTATTGGCATTTTTATACCTGCTTTGAAGAAATGTATATTTAGCTACTTGGCCCATTTTAAATTGGGTTATTTGTCTTTTTATTAGTGAGTTATTAAGTATTCTTTATATATTTTAGATACAAGTCCCTTATCAGATGTATGATCTCCCATTCTGTGGGTTGTCCTTTCACTTTCTTATCAGTGTCCTTTGAACCCCAAGATTTTAAATTTTGATGAGGTACAGTTTATCAATTTTTTTCTCTTGTTGCTTGTGTTTCATCTAAGAATGATTTGCCAGATCTGAAGTCATAAAGGTCTATCCCTAGAATACTTATAGGAGTTTTATGGCTTCAGGACTCACATTTAAGACTTTGACCCATTTCTATCCAGTGTCCTAGCACCATTTGTTGGAGCATCAATTATGTCCCCACTTAATTATTTTCATGTCCTTGTTGTAAGTCACCTGACCATAAATGTGAAGGCTTATTTCTATTCTGTTGATCTATGTATCTATCCTTATGACAGTACCAAACATAATTACTATAGCATTGTAGTAAGTCTTAAAATTGGGACAGCTAGTCCTCCAATATCATTCTTTTCAAGATTGTTTGCATATTTTGGTGCTCTAGATTTCCATATAAATTTAAAGGGTTTGTCAACTTCTGCCAAGAAACTAGCTGGCATTTTGATAGAGATTGTGTTAAATCTGAATATCAGTTCGGGAGTATGGGCATCTTCAAAAAATTAAGTCCTCTAGTCCACGAAGATGGGATATCTTTCCATATATTTATATCTTTAATTTCTTTCAACAATATTTTGTAGATTTAATCATATAATTTTTGCTTTTTTTGGTTAAATTTATTCTTCAGTACTTTATTTTCTATGCTATTACAAAGGGAATTGTAGATACCATTTTCAGATTGTTTGCTGCAGGTTCAGAGAAATATAAATGATTTTTGTATATTGAGCTTGTGTCTTGCAACCTTGCTGAACTCATTTATTAATTCTAACAGCTTTTTAATAGAGAACTTAAAATTTTCTGTTTAAGATCATACCATCTGCAGCTAGAGATAGTTTTACTTCTTTTCCAGACTGGACACATATTATTTCATTTTATATCTTATTGTCTGGGCAAGAGTCTCTAATACAATGATGAATAGAAGTGGTGAGAACAGACATTTAGTTTTGCTCCTGATCTTGGGGTTTAAGATTCATTCTTTCACCATTAAATATAATCTTAGTTGTAGGTTTTAATAAATATCTTAGGTTGTATGTGGTGTTGGATTTAGGTTACTGGTATTTTATTAAAGATTTTTGGTTCTGCATTATGAGATAATGTTTTGTTATTTTCTTTTCTTTTGATGTCTTTGTCTTATTTGGGTATCAGTGTACTATTGGCCTCACTAAACAAGTTGGGAAGCGTTTCTTCCTCTTCTGTATTTTGGAAGAGTTTATGAATAATTGGCATCAGTTCCTCTTTATTTTTTTTATTTATTTTTTATTTTTATTTATTTATTATTTTTTTATATGAAATTTATTGTCAAATTGGTTTCCATACAACACCCAGTGCCCATCCCAAAAGGTGTCCTCCTATCAGTTCCTCTTTAAATGTTGGTAGAATTCACCAGGGAAGCCATATGGGCCTGGGTTTTTCTTTGTGGGAGTTTTAACTAAAAATTCAATCTCTACAATTCTTAAAAGTCTACTCAGATTGTCTGTTTCTTCAGTAGTTTGTGTCTTCTAGGAATTTGTGCATTTTCTGTGAGTTATCTAATTTTTGGTCTTCATTTGTTTATATTATTTCCTTAAAATTCTTTTTATTTCTATAAGGGCAATAGAAATGGCCACTCTTTTAAATCCTTATTTTAGTAATTTGAGTCTCCTCTCTTTTGCTTTGTTTGCATATCAAAAGATTTATCAATTTTGTTGATTTTCATTGAATGTTATATTGATATAATTTAGTTCACTTCTTATAATTTAATTTCACTTTTTGTCTTCTATGTATGTTTCATGCCTCTTCTGTTTCTTTTTCCTCCTTTTTGTTTTCTTTTTTATAAAGTAAGTATTTTACAGAGTAAAATTTTAGTCCCTTAAATGATATTTACACTACATATTTTGAGTTACTTTCTTATTGATTGCTCTTGGGCTTACAATGTATATCTTCATATGAGAAATTATTTCAAATATATAATTAGCTTATTATAGTAAGATACATATGATGTTAGCAAATCCTTCAAATTAGCTCCATTCTATCTTCTATATCCATACAAACACCTACACATTTAGCTCTAATAATAAATTATTATAATTATCACTTTATGTAATTTCATGTCTGTTAAAGAAACTGAAAACAGAAAGGAGAACAAGTATGTATTATGGTGATTATATATTAATCTCCTTTGCTTTCTATTTTTGGTTCTCTTCATTTGTTTTTCTTGACTCAAATTACCATCTGCCATTTCCATACTCCAGTACATATTTGTTCCCACACACATCTTTTGTGTTTTTATCATGACATATATTGCATTTGTCTATATTATAGGCCCAACAATCCATAAACATATATGCATAAACGTATGCAATTGTTTTTAAATAGGTAAGAAAAAAAAGGAAAAATGTTGATGCTACACTTTCTTTTATTGTATAAAAACCTTCACTGACGCTGTGTATTTGTGCATATGTGCACACATGTGATAATACACATATTTAAAATTTCAATGTTTATTTTTGAGAGAGAGTACGCGTGGCGCATGCGTGCGCATGAGTGGGGGAGGGGCAGAGAGAGAGAGAGGGAGACACAGAATCCGAAGCAGGCTCCAGGCTCCGAGATGTCAGCACAGAGCCCAAAGGCACGAACTGTGAGGTCATGACCTGAGTCAAAGTTGGATGCTCAACCCACTGAGCCACCAGGGCGCCACACATATACATATTTAAATTGCTGACTGGTGTCACTTGATTTTAGTCTAAAGAATTTCCTTTGTATTTCTTGTAACATAGGTTGGTATGCTAGCAGTAAATTTACCCAGTTTCTTTATATTCTGGGAAAGCTAATTTAGTCTTCATTTTTTAAGACAGTTTTGTGGGGGCATCTGGGTGGCTCAGTTAGTTAAGCAACCGACTCTTGATTTCAGCTCAGGTCATGATCTCACAGTTCATGGGATGGAGCCTGTGTCCAGCTCCACACTGATAGTGTGGACCCTGCTTGGGATTCTCTGTCTTCCTCTCTGCCCTTCCCCTGCTCACACATGCCTGTGGGCTTGTGCATGCACGCTCTCACTCTCTCTCTCTCAAAATAAATAAATAAACTTTAAAAAATAGGACAGTTTTTCTGGATATAATATCCTTTTTGACACTGAAGGCACAAGGAACAAAAGCAGAAATAAACGAATGGGACTACATCACATTAAATAACTTCTGAATAGCAAAAGAAACAAAATGAAAAAGCAGCCTGTGGAATGGGAGGTATCTGTATTTGTAAATATTTCTATACTATATATCCAATAAGGGGGTTAATAACCAAAATACATGAGGAACTTATATAACTCAATATCAAAGAACAATAATTAATCAATTGAAAAATAGGCAAAGAACCTGAATAGATACTTTCCAAAGACTTAGAAATGCTCAACAGGTGCATAAAAAGATGTTCAAGATCACTAATTGTCAGGGAAATGCAAATCAAAAACACAAGGAGTTATATACTGCACTGTTAAGATAGTGTGTTGATGAGGAGGTGGAGAAAAGAGAACCCTTGTCTACTGTTGGTGGTGATGTAAATTGGAATAACCACTAGGGAAAATGGTATGAAACTTCCTAAAAAGATGAGAAATAGAACTATCACATGATCCAGCAACCACCTTTCTGGGTATATTTATCCACAGGGAATGATAATGGGATCTTGAAGAGATAAGAGCTATCTGCACTCCCTTATTCATTGTGGCATATTTACAAGAATGAAGAAATAGAAACAACTTAAGTGTCCCACAGTGGATGAATTAATAAAGAAAAGGTGATATACACTAATATAAAATTACATATAAAATATCTAATATATTGGAATATCATTCAGCCATAAAAAAAGAAGAAAATCCTGTAATTTGTGACAACTTTAGGAAATCTTGAGGTATGCTAAGTGAAATAAGTCAGACAAGGAAAGGCAAATACTGTATGATCTCATTTGTGTGTGAAATCTGAAAAAGCTGTATTAGTAGAAAAAGAAAGTAGATTAGTGGTTGAGTGAGGCTAAAAGTTGGGAGAAATGGGGAGGTGTTGGCCAAAGAGCTCAAACTTGCAGTAATATGATGAATTAGTTCTGGAGATTTCATATGAAGCATGGTGATTATAGCTGATGGTACTGTATATTTTACTTGAAAGTTGTCAAGAGTAAATCTTAAATATTCTTACCTCACATACACAATAGAATGGTAACTATGTGAGGTGATGTATGGGTTAACTAGTTATATTGTAGTAAGCATTTCACAATATATATAATATGTATATCATATTATCACATTGTACCATTTATACTTACAAAATGTTGTAGGTCAATTATATCTCCATAAGGCTGGGGAAAAAGATTTTTGTTGACAGTTTTTTTCCCCCCAATACTTAGAATGCCATCTCACTGCTTACAGGCCTCCATGGTTTCTATGAAGATGTCAGCTTTTATTCTTTCTAGGATTTTTGTAAGCAAACAGTCATTTTTCTCTTGCTTTAGTATTTTTCATTGTCTTTGTGTTTTATTCTTACTGTGATATGTCTGGGTGTGGATCTCTGTATTTATCCCACTTGGAATTTGTTGAGCTTCACACTGGAGTATATCAATGTTTTTAATCAAATTGTGAAGTTCTCAGCCATTATTTTCTGGAACTTTCTGGTTCTCCCACTCCTCTTAGTACCGTAATCATGCATATGTTCCTGTGCTTTAATGTTGCCCCACATTTCTTTGAGGTTATGTGCATTTCCTTCATATTTTTTCTTGATATTCTTCAAATTGCATACCCTGTCAGTCTGACTTCGATTTTACTGGTTCTTTCTTCTGACTATCCACATCTTCTCTTGATCCTCCCTAGAAATTTTTTTTTCTAACCTCAATTATTGAATATTTCAATCCCCAAATTTCCAGTTTGTTAATTTTTATAATTTTTGTTTCATTATTGATGTTCTCTCTTTGATAAAGCACAGTTAACATAGCTACATTTACTTTTTTATGTATTGTTTCTTTAGTTTTTTAATCTAGCTGCATTTCAGGGGATGAGAGAGGCAAAAAAAAATTCAGGCTGCTCCACCATCTTGGCCCATCCCCCCGTTTCTTTACTTTTTTGAACACTAAACATTTTTATAATGGCTTCTCTGAAATCTTTGTTAAATCTGACATCTAGGCCCTCTCACAGGCAGTTTGTATTGCTTGTATTTTTTTTCCTCATATAAGGGTCACATTTTCCTGTTTATTTGTATGTCCTGTAATTTTTTGTGAAAACTAGACTTTTTATGTAGTTAAAGCAGCTCTGGATACTGATTCCCTCTTATGCTCCCCGGCTTGTTCGTTGTGGTGTTTTGTGTGTATGTGTGTGTGTTTTTCCTCTGTTTTTGTTTTTGTGTGTTATGACTTGGCTACACTATTTGAATCATATCTACTTCGGAAGTATGAAGCCTCTGATATTTCTCAAGAGGCTCAGCTTTGGATATCTATCTACACAACCATCTAGAATGATAGTGGTTTTGTCAGGACTGTGGCTCTCAGATTTCTCTGTTAAGCGCTTGCCTTGTTTGGTATCATACCAAACTCAGTCTCCACTAATTTGTGGCTGATTGCTCTGTTGTTTCCAAAAATAGCCTGGGGAGTAAATTACTTCACAGTCTAATCTAGCTAAATTTAGCATTCTTTGCAGGATAGTTTATAAGGCCAGTCTTTGAGGTTTATTTTGATCCCAGAAGCGATCTTTTTAGCTTCTGTTTCATTGGTAAACTCTGTTGAACTAGCTGGCATATTATCTAGCTCCTTCTAATCAATGAGCTGTCAGCCTCCTTCTCTTAACTGCCTACCATCAAAATCTCTGCTGTTTTCAATCATACCTATTTAGGCTTGAACTCCTCAGAGTCTGTTTCAAGTAAAGTCAGTTACTTTCAGGAAAGAAAGCTCTCAACCTTTTTCTTCTTGCAGATTACCTCATCCCCTAGTCAGAATAACTAAACTACTGTTCCAGAGTTGTGTAAGGGGTCAGTACCCTGCTTCTCATTGCAAATAAAATGCTGGGTAGGGATGGTAGCCTGTGGTCTTCTCAGTTTACCTCTACACATATAGAACTTCAGCTGTATAAGCAAGACAGGGAAAGGGCAATTGGGCCCTCAGTATTTTCGGCGTGTTGCTCCTGGGATAAGTTCTTTGCACTCTCAGTGGGAGCTGGGCGGAAGAAGTGAGCCTGTGACCTCATAGCTACACTGGTAAGTATTTTAACTTTTGCAACTTAAAACTTGGAGAGGGTGGTGGTATGACAAATGCTGGCAGCCTACACTTTCTCATGAAATGCTGTGTTCCTTGACCGGAACCTAAGAGGAAAGGAAGCTCCAGGTTTTGTCTCCATCTGTCTGGAGCAGAGCTTCTGTCATTCTGAGAGGAGTATGGGACAAGGAGGGAGATGGATGGTCAAGGCTCAAGTGCCATGGCCCTCTATTTTATACAGATTTAGTAGATTCTTTCAGTATTTTTTTTTTCATTGTTTGTTCTTAGGATAACTTCCACATACTTTTTTTTTTTTATTTCCATATACTTTAAATGGTAATTTCTTTGTTTTTTAAATTTTCACATTCACCAAAATATTTTTTCTGGAGAGTGGATAGTGCCATTATGAAAGTTGATAGCAATTTGAGTGCAGTTGATGCTTCATATAATGGGGATGGGAATATTTATGAATTCAACAGATAACCTGGAAAACCGACTGTGTAGTACAGGTAGAGTCATTGACCTCATATAGTCTTTCCTTTCATGCATCCTGTTTCTGTTGGGCTTATTAGTCTTATTATATTAATTATATTGGGATGATTGGTCTTAAGACATTAATGAGGTATATAACTGATATATATAGAAAATGAATAGTAAGAAATAAAGAAAATAACAGTATGAAAGAGCATAATGGTACTGTGATAAAAAGAGAATGGAGCAGCAGCAGGCAAGAATACTGTACCCAGAGTGATTTGGGAAGGCCTTACTAAGCATGTGGTATCAGAGCAGAGGTTGGAAGAAGAAGCCAAGCATGTGAGCCACCCAGGGGAAATTATTTCAGAGACAGGAAGGTGAAAAAGTTTTCATAATCATAGGAGTTAATGATTTGTTGTTCTTTAGAGGATAATAATAATCTGAGCAAAGAACTGCTAGAAAAGGAGAAATGAAATATGCAGGAATCAGTGTAAATAATTTAATAAGGTCCTAATGGTAGAAGGAATTGGGATCCAAAGCATAAGAAAAGTATTATAGAGGAGTTAGCATTTTTTGTGATGAAAGTGATACTCTTTGCAAAGCCTTGAGGTGGAGGGAATTTCTCAAATTAGTAAAAATATAAAATTTAAAGCTAAGAAGGAACTTGGAATCAGATGAGAAAGGAAATAAAAAGAAAGATGAGCACATTTACCTTTCTTAAATAACAGTGTTACCAAATGCCAACTGAGTCAACATTTAATTAATATTTTATCAAATGTTTTTCAAATAAACTAAAAGCACAGATGCATTTTCACATGGTTTAAAATAACTGTGTTTATAGAAGCTGTTTTAAAATTTTATTTATCTAATAAATGTGTTATATACGTGTTACTGGGACAGAGTCATTTTATTTTCATGTCCATAGAGGGGATAAAAGAGAAGAACCTTAGAGATAAGGCACTTGTACAGAACTAAGTGATAAAAAGAAAAAGAGAGAGAGAGAGAGAGAGAGAGAGATCATAGCCGCACTTGAATTAGCTTATATACCTGAAGGGAAAATGTATGCTATAATGAGATTCAATAATAGTTCAATTACAGTAGATCTTGTGAAGGGCCAGTTAGAGGCTTGACAACAAATATATCAAGTTCAAAAATAGTTTCTGAGAGTCAATTGAAGGCACTGACAAGCAATTATATATTTACATAGAAATCTAAAATCAAATAAAGTTGGTTTAGTTATCCATATAGCAGCTAATTGACCAGATGTATTCCAAAATAAGACAATCTCATATTTGCATCATAGAAGTAAATGAAATTGTTAAACCAATTTCATCTAAATAAAGGAGAATAAAATGAAATTTGCAAACATTAACATAAAATTCAATAGCTGACATAAAGCATTTGTGAAAATGTGAAAAGCTCATAGAAAACTAAGGAAAATGCATTGCCTTAAATGTCCTTCAGAAAGTCTTGAAAATGTCTTGCATCAAGTCAGAGTAACATGACAGTTAATAGCAACAAAGAGGTTATAACTATTCAGATCTAAAAATATCTCACAATAATATGTACTCTCTCAGAAAATGAAAAAAAAAAAACAAAAAAAAAACAATATGACATTTTAAGACCTGGGACAATGAGAGTACTAAATGTCTTTTCACCTTCACCTGTATCTAGTGTTGTTTTCTTTTTTCTGATTTTCTATATTGATGATGTGACAATTGAACTGAATGATAAATTTCTTGCTTATATTGTGCATGTTGCAAGTTTGATCTTCAAAAACTAATCATTATGCCATGTTTCCCTGTTTTACTTGTTATCTCATCCAAAGAAAAACTGTTGACGTATTAAATTTTATCCAGTTTTATTGTCCTTTGCAAAAACAAAAACACGCCCCCCCCCCAAAAAAAAAAAAAACTAACAACTTTGCAACAGTCATCTTTCTATATGTGAATAACCACACAAAAAAACTGAAGCCCAGGTATGGGCTGTGTATCTGTGGGGGAGCTGTCATAGGGTATAGAGAATCTAGAGGGAGGGGCCAAGTTTAATTTTTTTTCTAGCTCAAAAAGCACATCATCAACTAGATGTCAGGTCAAATATTCTGAAGTTGTTTATGAAGTTTACAGTCAGGCTTTTCAAAACAGTGCATTTTATATTTAGTAATTCTTATGGGGGGTAGGACAGGTAGCAGGTGGCAGGTAAAAATGAAGGCTATGTAGGAATTATGAAACAACCCAAGGAAAAGAATAGGAATAAAAAAAAGTTTAGCAATATCTCTTGATAAGTTAATGGTTTTAGGATAGCTTTCCTTATTAGTGAACAAGGTTGGGAGGTACTAGTCATTTAAATTTAGCCCAAAGTCAGATCTATTTAAAACAGAGTTAGTTATACCACAGGTAAAGAGATAAGGGATTAACTATTTGATATGAGTTTTATGCTAAAATTATCCTTGTATACCTAGACAAAATATTCTAAATTTTTAAAGATGTAACCACTATGTAGAAGGTAAGAACTGTACATCCTTCTATAGCACTGTGACAGAATTGATACAGCTGAGCCTAGATCCATACTATCATGAACCAGGAAGGTCAAATGCAGTTTCAAGAATTCAGACGCAAGCCAGTGTGCAGCCTGTGGCCAATAAATGAAGTTTACTGCTTGTCTTTATGCATTTTAGTATTATTTTAACAGTTAAGAAGCTACTTTTTGATAACATTGAATATGTATGCAAATCTAGAGCTAAAATAACATGTTATAGCGTTGTTTCTACTAAAAAAAGTGAAATACGTTTCATCAGGCATGTGTAACTGTATTATTATTTCAATAAAATAAAATGCTATTTAGTAATTGAAAAGTAATCATACATGAATATTGGTGGACATGGAAACATAATCATATATAATTGACTAAAGCTAGTTGCAGAATAACTACATCCATGAAAATATATTTTCGTTACCCTCTCTACCTATTCTTACTACCCTCTCCACTACAGGTAATCTGAAAGTTTTAATTTTGTTTTTGTTTTGTTTTGTTTTTTTCTTATGTAATGGACATTCCTGTACCTGTGTTATTAATTTACATTATTCTTATTGAGGTATTACCTTACCTTTAGAGAAGACATTGTGTTCTTTGAATCTTTCTAAGATAAATCTGTTTCCTTATGTAAATATGATCTTTGCTTTTCCTAAAGACTAGTAAGATACTTTGTTTGATAGATTTGTCTCATACTATCCTTAGGAGTGAATTTCTAGCTAATCTTTAATGGATATATAGCATGATCAGGTCATGAAGGTAAACTAATCACTTTGAATTTTTTTTTTCTTTTATACCAAAATGTCATATAACCTACACAGACTCATTCAGTTGATTTTGAAATTAAGGTACACCAACATTCTGAAGTAACCTGAGTAGCCTATTCTCCTTTTTTATTTTTTCCAAGAACTTTGCAAGAGGTGAATTAATTGTTCCTTAAAATTTTGGTGTGATTTGGCTGCACATATATTGTGTTCATTTTAGTTTTTAATTTATTTAATACCTTCTAATCTATTAATTTCTCTGTATTTTGCTCTAGCTTAGTTAAAATATTTTATTTTAACAAATAACAAAACTTATTTTACAGTGAATTGTGAAAGAAATCTGTCTTGTTCCCTTCATCCTCATTTTGGAATAGTAAGGGCAAATCGACCTGTCTTGGGTAGTTATTCCCTTCACAGAATTTAATTGGAATCATTTTTACCTTTCATGTCTTCATTGAAGTGGGAAACATTCTCTGTATGGCATAGTTGAGGAATAACAAGACAGCAATAAAATGTTTATGCAGTACTTATATTATGCCAAGGAATATTCTAAGTATTCCATGTTTAAGACCACTGGTTCTGGAGTCTGATTTTTGCCAGATCTGTGATCTGGAGCAAAATATCTAATCTCTATGGGCCTCAAGTGTATAATGTATAAAATTGTAATAGCAATAATACATATCTCATTGGACTTTATGAAGATGTAATACATGATTTCAGTGATTTTCTTTTTCTTATTTCTTGTTAAAAAAAAAAAAAAATTAACAGAGACCCTAATGTGTGAGAGAAAAAACTTGAACTATTCATTTTGAAATGGATCTGGAGACTCACCAACTCACTGTCCCTTGCCTGTCTTCTACTCTCCACTCCAAAACAGGTGGCCCAAGAAGCACCTCTATGTGTATGTAAACTTTAAAGGAACAGTTGTAAAAGAACTGTGTCGTGTATTTATCAGAAGTGAATATCATATGGTTACATTGTTAATTATGCAAAGAAATTTGTCTTTGCAGATCATATCTTGGCCTCTGTTTACCAGCTGAAAGCTATAAAAGTTAAATAATTTCTGTGAGACTGAATTTCTTCATGTTTTAACTTTATGAAGAAGCATGCCTTGAAAGATTATTTTGAATTCTGGTGATATCTGTAAAATTTCAGGTTGTCTTTAGTTTTACATGGCACTGCCACTCTTATGCTTTGATTTTCAAGCCAAATGTGCCTGATATAGGTTGTATGTTCCTATTACTAATTATAATTAAAGCTGGCCTATATTGATTCAGAAATGCCTCTTTGGACTTTACATAAAGTATTCAGAATTTACTAATTCTCTTAGAGGTGTTACACAGTTACCTGACTGAAACTACACATGATGCTTACAGCAATCTCTGACTTTATTAGTGTTAATCAGTAAATCCTATCTAATACTTTGGCTGCTACCTATTTGACCACTACTAATATGTAGACATTATTTTGCCCATCACGCATCCTGATCTCTATGTACCTGAATATGTCTTTGCCTAAATCCCATACGAATGAGTAGGCATCATTACTGGTTGAGATAATCTAAGGGCCCTGAAACTTACAAAACAGTTACAATGCTTGAAAGCATACACTTTAAAAAAAATTTTAAACCATACAATAAGGTTATTGTTTTAACCATACAATAAGGTTATAAGTGCTGCCATGACCTTTCTAGATCATGGCTGATTCATCATAAATTATGTAAATAATAAAAATTATTTAAAATCAATGAAAACATAATCATAAAACACACTCAATTGGCATATGGTAAATGTTTCCAAAATGCTATTATAGAAAAATATGTGCCTTTTGTAATAAGGTGATTAAAAACTAATATTCTAGTCCCTTTTTTACATCTTCTCCTAGTTTTACAATTAGCATAAAGTATATTATGAATATCTAAAGAAATATACACACATTTATATTAGAGCTTAAAGTTTACATGTATTTTATATACATGTGAGAGAGTACCTATTTGTGTATGTGTGCATGCACACATGTGAGATGCACTTATAATTTTAGGAAAATTGTCTCATTTTTCATTCATATGTTTCATTTGTGTATGTCCGGTAATCTTATAAGAATGAATTAAAAATAAAATGAATTGATTCACACCTTTGAATAAGGCAGTACTTTTACCTTGACAACCCAGTGCAATCCCTGATATTCTTATATATTAGTTCTGTTGTGAAGCCTACCTAAGTATATACATATCAGAATGAAACAAAACAAGATAGAACTTCACAAGTGACTCTAGTTCACAGCCACGACTAAGAAGATTCTTGAATAAAATTGTGAGCTGAAACAAGACATTCTTACTCTCTTCTGGAAAGGCTGATTCTACAAGGCTTTGGGAATCATACGTATCTCACTGGGTAGCATGAATGCTTTCCTTCAGGAATGTTTCAAAAGTAAAGCTAATAAAGTGTTTCCCTTCTTGAGAAAAGAGTGCTCCTTGTGATCTTCAATGCCTTATAAATCATGAGTTCTTAAAACCTGTTTCTTAATGCAGTTGCTGGGAGAAATGAAACATAATAACTGTAGTAGGTATTGTTATTATTCATAAACTATTTCCTTTTCTCTCTCTTCCTAGGTGAATGATAGGATTGAACTTGACAGCTACCTTTAAATGTGACTTGCTACATAGCCAGTGGTATGGGAGAAGTGAGACATACCATTTTTAAAAAGTAAGTTTGAAGTGCTGTGTACTCATAGTGTGTACTGTATTTTCCTTGTGCAGTAGTGAGCTGTGTATTCGAGACAGTGACTATTGTATCAGCATCAGGACCAGACTTAAAACATAGTGACATAAAGCAGAGCTCTGCAGCTTGCCTGAAATGGACATGAACATGTCTGAAAAATTAATCATTTTTAATTGTTTTTAATTCCTTGAGCTTTTTGAAGTTACTTATTCATTACTGCAATCTAACTTCAGCATACCCTGACTGAAACAAAAATTAAAATATTAAACTAGTAGTCATGGAAGTAAACCCTATTTCAGTATAACCATAACAGAAGTGTTACAATTATATATGGCAATTCTTTTCATTTTGAAATTCTTATCTTGTGTCACATGTTCAGTTCTTTCCATATATCGGATTTAATTCTCATCGTGACTTTAAGAAAAATTTAATACTTCATTCTCACTTTTACCTCAGAGGAAACAAAGGCTTACAGAAGAAACATTCCTTCAATATCATACAACTAGTGAGTGACAGAAACATCTCAGGTGCAGATTTTTATTTAAATTGTAAGGTTCATGCCCTTAAACATTGTGTGATACGTTATCTATGTGTCCAAAGCAAGCAAGTAAAATTAACTAACTAAACATTGAATAGTCACTAAATAAGGAATATTTATATATTCCATATATACAAGGGAACCACATAAGTGAGAAGTGAGGAAGTGGATGGCAGGTAATAGGTAATAGCAAAATTAGTAAGTCATTAAGTCTTACAGTGGGCAAGCTGAAGATCTCAGGACAGTGTGGAGAGGAAGCTGGGTCAGGAGGCTTGTATATAGATCAGCAATAAACATGAAGTAGCTGTTCTACTGAAGGGAGAGACACTGAACCTGAGATGTCCTGTGTTAGTGAAGGTTGATCACAGAAGTGATGGAAACTATAGCTGTATATTGTGTGAGTTTAGGGACTGCCAGGACCCTCAAGTACGAAATGATCCAGTGAAAAATTATGAGCATTCAGATAGGTGATTTTTCACACTGTTGCTGTTAAGAGTCCAAAGGGGAGACTGTATTCCTAATGATCCCTGGAACAGATTTGCGCTATGGAAAGTGTGATATATCTGTAAAAGTAATTTGTGTCTTTTTTGTTCATCTGAAGTTCTGTAACAAGATTTAAGAATTCCTTGTAGTTTTTTTCTTATTTACCTTATTTCTGTTTTATCTATAAGTATATAAATTACTATGTGTGGTGAATAATTTTAAAAATTACAGGCTTTGAGTAAACACATTTAAAATTAATAGAAAACTTCTTGAAAAATAAATGGGGAATTTTAGCCCAAATCTGACACTGTGTGTGATAGATATTTCAGGCAGTAAATTTGAAAGCAAAGTCTATTTCTTAGGAGAATCAAAACATTATTGTATTTGTTTGGGTCCTCTGGAAACCAGATAGCAGGATGTGATCATGTGTGCATTTTTATCCATAAGATTTCTGTGTATTGACCAATTCTAAGATGCAGTGAAATAGTCTTTCCTTTTTATGTATTGGTTTCTTAACCATCCCTTAAAAATGATCTATAGGTCCCCTAATGTAGTTAGCAAAACAAATTGTGTAGAATGACAATTTTTGATATTTTTGGTTCATGGCACAGAATTGTAGTAAGCAATGAATCCAAATTATGAAACACTGTCCCAGCGATTTTTGCTAATATATTTAACAGTTAGGGATTTATCAAATGTATGCTTTATTCCAAACAAAACAAGGATTATGGAAATGCACAGTTAAATAGTCAAATGTTTATTTAAAGATGATTTCTTGAATCTCCTTTAAATAGAGAACAATTATACTTAAATTGTTATTCTTCCTTTCTTTCTATAAACCTCCTCATTTTCTTTTTGAATTTGTAATTATGTGGGATATTATCATACTAAAGGAAACACTGTGGAACATTACACAAAGCTTTAGAGTTAAAAATCAAAGCTAAATTTCTTTATTATCCTTTTTTGGCAAAAAACTTTTGCGGTCATTGTTTATAATAGGACTCACAGTCTTATAATAAGACACACAGTCTTATCATTCTTAGATGGTTGAGCATTTATTACTTGACAGTTTTCATTTTCTTTGCTGTTTTGTTTATGTCATTAGTAGAGGTCAAAATCATGACTTCATTGAGAGAATCCACCAGCCCCCTGAGCCAAACTTTTAAATGGCTTATGTTAAAATCCTTGCGCTTTTTTTCATGAACTCTTAGGAGTTAGTAAATCTTTAAGTTCATCACAGGCTGCTGAACTCCAGCCTCTAAATGTCTCATTTTGTGCCCTTTGCAAATTTCTGGTCCAATCAGTAGTGACAAGGAAGGTCAGGGTCACTTGACACAAAGCATGGAGACACAGGTACAAGTTTATGTTCATATTTCTCTGGCAAATTAACTCCTGGGGTGATGGCATTTAGACAGCCATGAACTGGCTACTCAAAAGCCCAAAAAGTAACAATTCTTTTTTTTCTGACTTTGATACAAAATGTTTTTTCCATTGCTCGTCCCATGAATTTTTATCTAATTTATTTATTATATTTTCTTGGGCCCTCTGCTCACTTTATTACCGGCACTATTTCTGACTCATTTAGGATTTCCAAAATCTGCCCTCAGATCGCAATACATGCTCCACAGCTCTTCTTCTTCAGCTCTTTGGATCTACCCATATCAGTCTAAGTTTAGGTTGTTTAAACATGATGCAACTCTCAGAGATAAGGTCCTATTACAAACCCTGTTAAGCTAGCCTAAATTAATTTGTAGCACTAGTTGCTGAGAAATCAAAGTGTGAAGCTTACATCTGTGGCTCTATGAGCAACTATTTTTCTGAATGACTGCCTAATTTTGTTTAAAGTAAAAAAAGTTATCTAGGTTCTTTCTGGACCATTTAGATTTTCTAATTTCTGTAAGAACTGCGGCCAAAACTTACACGAGGATAGCAACTTCTTTAAATTCCACTGTCCATTAAAATCTTGTGCAATGTCTGTTTTTGCTGTCAATTTATTATACTTAAACACTGTGTCAAGAATTAAATTAGAATGAACATAATTCATTTTGATTTCAGATGACATACATGCTTTCTGTGTATTGCACAACTTGTTTCTAAGTTGCAAGTTGTACTAAAATTGAATAAGATCAGTATTTTAGCCTATTAGGCTCTCCCCGTATTTTCAGATATTTGCCACCAATCAATAAATTTCAAATACTTTTTCATACTCCACAAAGTGTTAACATGCTAATATATTCAGTCTATCCTTGTCTTTCAGATGTCCTAGCATTTTAAAGTACCTAAGACAGTATTTTCATCTTAAAGTCTTTACACAGGATTTTATTTCCAATACCTCTTTTATACATTGCCAATATCCTTAAGTATTTAAAAGTGAGTTCCTTCTATCTCCTTTATAAGCATGCCAAAGAATATCCTAGAAACAATATGAATAGTCTAATACTCTGTAGGTCTTTGAATTCTGTAGCACTGATTTCTTCTTTAAAAATTCTCTCCATATGCTTCTCCATGAAATGTTACACAGTACCAAAATATTTATTTTCATATTCAGTTCAGAAAGGGTATCCAAGTAATATCTACTATATAAATTTGACAGTAATCATAATTAAAATCTATTAATCACTTTACTTTTTATACAGTGCTTTCAAATAAATCACATCAGTAAAGTAAGCATTTGTACCATTTTTCATTTTAAGAAGAGATACAAGGGTTGAAATGAATTGTTCCAGGCTGTGTAACTAGAAACTAACAGACCCAAGCTCAAGATCTCTACTTTCAAATCATCCTACCAGACTGATCCAATTTCCCAATGTTGAACTTAGCAATAAATCATAATTAGAAAGACAGTACTTTATGGATTACTTTGTGATTTGGTGATGCCCTAAATCACTTAATAATTTTACAATGATACATGCAAAGAAACAGAGAGAGAATGTGATCCCTGAGACCCCACCATGATGAATGGTATAATGAAAATCATATGATATTTATACTCTGTTCAAGTATGCAGCAGTTGATGAAATAAAAGTTGCCCACATACATGGTTGGGCACCAAGTTTAATTAATTCAATTTTTTTCTAGCTCATCCCATCTGATGAAAAGAAAACAGGCCCAAGATGGAGTCACTTGTGTTAAGCCCCACATCACCAAACTGAGCCTTAACTTAATTAAAGTTTTGGCCTCTCAGAAATGGAATCATAAACCAATCACCTGGTTAGCAGTAGTGAGGTAATCTGCTTGATAGACTCTGCAGTCCCCTAGGGCAAAGTGACCTGGCCACATTGATTCCGCTTTTTTACTAGTATAACTTCCTTGTCCCACTCCCTCCTGGCTGTAAAAGTCTTTTACTTTGTACAGCTCCTGATAGTTTGCTAGAGCCCCTCCCTAAGGAATGTGGTGAAAACCTCAAGACAAGGGAAGGCAATCTGGCTATGTGTGCATGCGCGATCTTCCTCTTGACTCTGTAACACAGACTGCCCATTCAGACTGTATGTTACCATATATGGGAGACAAAGGAGCAAAAATTGTACAAAAGGCAACCCCCTACTGCCCTCGGGGCTCAGCCTTTTGGGTCTTAGCCCTCAAGCCCTTGTGGGCACGAATAAAGGTGCTTCCTAGAAAGAAAAGCCTCAGTGTCCTGACTCTCTGTGTGTGTTTCACTGCTACAGCAGCTCCTTTATATCTCTTCTATAGAAAACTGCCCAATTCATGAATCCTTGAATAAACCCAAGAAGATATTTAAATTTTGGTTTTTAACACATTGGGAATAAGAAAAGCAAATGAAACCCTTGACCTCTCCTATGCCTCTCTCTATGACTCAACCATTTTTATCTTATGTAGGTGCCTATTTACTTGCTTTTTGTTGTTGTTGTATATTCCTACTAAAATAGAAAGTTAATAAGGATATAATACCTGATAGGAGAAGCTCAATAAATATTTTGTTAATATGTCAATAAAGAGATGTTTCATGGATCCCAGAGTCATCATTTTTGTAATAATTCCATTTGTGTTGATAGTCAAGTATGAGAGTTTGTAATGCCAGAGTGCATTATCTTTTGAAGATATAGATCCTCCACTGATGATCTTTTAAAGGTAGGCTAGAGTATCACAGAGGAATTTGATTATTCTAGTCCAAACAGATAATTTAAGAATGTCTTATTCCTTTGTCTTTCCTTTTTGAGAAATATTTTTGTTAGGTGCCTTTGGTTAAAACTTGCTATTCACGTAAATTAAGTCTGCAAAAGATAAAAAGGAACGCAGTTAACTAAATTAAAAACAAACAAACAAAAAACCCTTTAAAGTACTTCAGAGGTACCTGTTGACATGCAGAAAACTATTACTGCTAATTATAAATATTTGTATAATAATGAGCGTTTACTCTTCTCTCATTGTCTACAGGGTAACTCAAAGCAACACCGTTGTAGCCTACATGAAAGCAAAGGTATGATTCTAGCTTATATTTATATGAAATCCGAGTTTGGAAAGTTAGATAAAATAAATATGTATTATTCTAGTGCCAAACCAGTACTGATTAAGAAATTCTATATCTAGAATATTAAGATATCTTGACTCTTGTTGATAACACATAATATCATACCATTTAAAGATCAGTATCTTAAGGGAGTTAATTAGAATATAAATATGCTGAATTAAATATAGGCTCTTCATTCTGCTACCCTCACTATAATCTAATTAGGAAAAATTGTCCAAGACTTAGGATAGAATCCCAGTACACTTTGGGACACATTCTTTATTTATATTGACAAAACTTTTACAGCTTTATTGAATACCTGCCTCTCTGCGTAAAGTCCTAACTGCAAAACAACTTTGAATAATTAATAAGTGGGTACAGGGTTACATTGACCAGTATCAAGGACTTATCATATCTGTGGACTTTTCAGTATCCTCAACAGACAAAATCCAACCAAAAGATCAGTCAGAATCTTCTGACTGAAAGACAGGTTAGTCTTTAAACCTTGCTAAATCATGTGAGGAGGATTAGTTGAGATCAATTGTCATGAACAATCTACGACAAGTTTATGACATTGTCTAGATTTAATGAATTTTCCTTTTTTCAGGGATGGAATTTTTAGCTCTTTGAATTTTTAGATTCCTAGATTATTGGTTTTCATGCAGACCCCTATTACTTGTGATTCCCGCTCCCCCCCCACCTTTCTCTGTTAATCTTTCAGTTTTCGTAAATTATGGTTGGCAAATAGGTGATTATGATACCACTTGCCTTACATAAGTTGAGGACAAAATGAAAGCACTTTTAATTAATATTTTTACACACAAACACACTTTTTAAAAATTCTATCATCTTCCATGTTCTCTTGTTCTTTCTGGCTTTCAGTCAGGATTACCACTCCATCCAGTAGCCATTTACTAGTGTCCACAAGCTCTCCTTGCACCAATGTTGGAAGTGCAGTCTTCTCCCTGTGTGTTTCATAAATCTCCATGGAATAATTTCCTGTTCAAAGCTATCCTGATCTGGCTTAGCACCTTGAACTCTAGCCACACTGACCTCAAATAGCATGCTGTCGGTATCTTTAAACTGCTCACCCCAATTGTAAACAGAGCTCCTTGTTTATTTCCCTAAATGTCAGAATATGGTGTTGAAGAAAGCTTTACCTGAAGGGCCAGCAAGAAAAAAAGGTAAAAATAATAGTATATCATTGCTCTAGAAGCAGCCTCCATAGCTTTCCACAAATGTTCTTTATTAGCCAGTTTTTCTATAACACATACATCTTTTGCACATGAGGAAGTCCAGTCTGAGGAGGAAAAATCATTTGACATCATAATAATCTTCAACTAGGGAGTTGAAATACTTTTACATATTATGCACATTCATTCCCCTAATTGACTCAAACTCTGCTTTTCAGAAAGGAACATAGAACTGTATCTTGTATAAGCACTGTGTCCAGTAAAGTGTGTTCCCCAAACAATAAGATTCTCAAAGGAGAATGCTGCCTTTGTTGAAAAGGCATTTTTCCCAACTACACTGGTATCTGTCAGTGTAAATGAAGATTCATTCAAATTTTAAAGACATTAAATTATAATACTACCATAAAATGATAGCAAATAAAAATGATGACATAAGTTCTCACCAAAATATCTGCTTTAAAAAGGTAATTGAAAGTATTTCAGTGACTTCTCCTCTCTCTTCAGAAAATGTTTACTGAGTGAATGTTTAACGTAAAAAGCATTTTCTCTTTTTGTTTCACTTTTGGAGTCAATTATTTCTCAACATGAGGTAAAACGGTTACAGCCCAATCAGAGAAACTTAAGAGCCAGAAATAATCACGATCTTATTTATTAGTTAAATTACAATCAAATAAATATAGAAGTAAAGCAATGCTACTATGAGGAAATAGGCATATTTACAGAAATTGTCTTCAAGAGGATTATGGAGGTCTTGTTGCATTGGAATAAAAGGAATCCTGTCTTTGCTTTGGACTGTCTAAACTAAACCCTCCTCTTGACTCCATTTGTTGCAAAGTATCCCAAGTGGATTTATTCTATGGTAAAGAGTTGAACACAAAGAAACTACTGAAAAAAAAGGCTTTTACAACACAGCTACTGAGATCTACCTTTTTGTTCTGAGCCGGAAGTCTATTGAATGCATGCACAGAAGTGCTTTGTTTTCAACCTGCTCAAGGTGGTGTAGTCTAACGATTTGTTTTCAAATTAAGTGCTTGTGAAGAGAAACGGACAGGCGCCCTTAACAGTCCTCACTCAGATGAAAGCAAATACCACACCAGATAAAGCATAAACGTTGTACTGACTGGAAATCATAAGAATGAACAGCAAGGAATTGAGAAACTTTTATATATATATGTATTTTAACATTTACTTGTTTTGGGGAGACAGAGGGACAGAACACGAGTGGGGGATGGGCAGGGAGCAAGAGGGAAACACAGAATCCAAAGCAGGCTCCAGGCTCTGAGCTATCAGCACAGATCCCAACACGGGGCTGGAACCCAGGAACAGTGAGTTCATGATCTGACCTGAAGCCAGAAGCTTAACAGACTGAGCCACCCAGGCACCCCGAGACACTTCATTTTTAATTCAGTGTATAAAATGTTTGGTCATGGAATCAAATTCATTAAACACTTCTCAATTTGTATTAAATTATAAATATACCTGTTGCAAAATTGGTCTTCTATTTAATTAAAAATCTCCATTTCAAGCCAAAGAGTAACTGGTCCTAAATAATGCTATTAATTGAACACACTTGAGGAATTCCTGTAACATACTTCACCTTGGTCATTACATTATAAAATTGGCCAGACCTAGAAGTTCTTAGTCATCTTCTCAACAAATGATTTCTGAAGGTCTGCTTTGGGATAGGCACAGTGAGGTGGCTAGCTTACTGAAAACTTAAAAGATAAATAAGAACCTATATTTGTCATTATGTGAATTATTATGTGAAGTACATTAACCTGGATAGTAAAATTAAAGAAAGAAGACTTTATTCAAGAATATTACAAGAGGGAGACAGGCTAGAACATAATCTGAGCTCAAGTCTACTGAAAAAAAGACTGCAGAATTTTTAAGAGCTATGGTGGGGGAAGGTAGGCCTCCTGTGTTTGCTAACTGCACTTACTCAACACTGGCAAGAAGCTTTAAAAAAGATTTTTGAGATTACATTTCAAAGGGGCAGGGAAAGAATTTACAAGTTACTAAGGTAAATCGTCTAAGAAAAGGAAGGTCAGGGCCTAGGGTCAGGAAGAAACCTATATAAAGTTTAGTTCAAGTTAAAGGGAACATTAATGTCATCTTGGTTGGTGGAGAGAAAATAAAAATGGATTCTTTCTAAACTGAACATAAATGATTAATGCAAATCACATAGATAATTTTAGTTAAAGAATTTGTGGTAAAACTGATGCAGTTTGGGAATGGTGGTGGGCGTGTGGGACTGAAGGCCAAGAAAGAATTCTTAAGATATCTTTTGTGCAAAAAAGGTGATTTTATTAAACCATGAGGACTCATGGTTCCCCTCAGAGCTGCCCTGAGATTATGAGGAGAGACTAATTATATACTTGGGATTTGGGGGAGGTAAAGGCAAAGGGAAGTTTCCGAAAAGATTTTTATTTGCTAAAGAAGGCTCACAGGATCCTGCAGGCCTAGCTATTTTCAAGCTAAGGTCATTTCTTCCTCCAGTAGAGCATTAAGATTAAGACAGTAGAGAGTTCTATGGGGCGCCTGAGTGGATCAGTTGGTTGAGTGTCCATCTTTGGCTCAGGTCATGATCTCACAGATTGTGGGTTCGAGCCCCGTGTTGGGCTTTGTGCTGACAGCTCAGAGCCTGGAACCTGCTTTGGATTCTGTGTCTCCCTCTCTCTCCCTCTGCCCCTCCCCATCTCTTGCTCTGTCTCTCTCTCTTTCTCCAAAATATATAAACATTAAAAAATTAAAATGAACAAACATTTATATCACATATATCACACCACAAATGTATATACACTGCACAAAACTCATTCAGCATATTATGATGCTTCAGTTCAGTATAGTGCTGCAGACTGGTCACCTAATCCATTGAAAACACTTGCAATTTATCTACTTTTTTTTTTTCAATATATGAAATTTATTGTCAAATTGGTTTCCATACAACACCCAGTGCTCATCCCAAAAAGTGCCCTCCTCAATACCCATCACCCACCCTCCCCTCCCTCCCACCCCCCATCAACCCTCAGTTTGTTCTCAGTTTTTAAGAGTCTCTTATGCTTTGGCTGTCTTCCACTCTAACCTCTTTTTTTTTTTCCTTCCCCTCCCCCATAGGTTTCTGTTAAGTTTCTCAGGATCCACATAAGAGTGAACACATATGGTATCTGTCTTCTCTGTATGGCTTATTTCACTTAGCATCACACTCTCCAGTTCCATCCACGTTGCTACAAAGGGGCATATTTCGTTCTTTCTCATTGCCCTGTAGTACTCCATTGTGTATATAAACCACAATTTCTTTATCCATTCATCAGTTGATGGACATTTAGGCTCTTTTCATAATTTGCCTATTGTTGAGAGTGCTGCTATAAACATTGGGGTACAAGTGCCCCTATGCATCAGTACTCTTGTATCCCTTGGGTAAATTCCCAGCAGTGCTATTGCTGGGTCATAGGGTAGGTCTATTTTTGATTTTCTGAGGAACCTCCACCCTGTTTTCCAGAGTGGCTGCACCAATTTGCATTCCCACCAACAGTGCAAGAGGGTTCCTGTTTCTCCACATCCTCTCTAGCATCTATAGTCTCCTGATTTGTTCATTTTGGCCACTCTGACTGGCGTGAGGTGATATCTGAGTGTGGTTTTGATTTGTATTTCCCTGATAAGGAGCGACGTTGAGCATCTTTTCACGTGCCTGTTGGCCATCCGGATGTCTTCTTTAGAGAAGTGTCTATTCATGTTTTCTGCCCATTTCTTCACTGGGTTATTTGTTTTTTGGGTGTGGAGTTTGGTGAGCTCTTTATAGATTTTGGATACT
Source organism: Lynx canadensis (assembly GCF_007474595.2). Taxonomy (NCBI): domain Eukaryota; kingdom Metazoa; phylum Chordata; class Mammalia; order Carnivora; family Felidae; genus Lynx; species Lynx canadensis. The sequence continues at coordinate 165,562,106 of NC_044303.2, forward strand.
AGCCCTTTGTCCGATATGTCATTTGCAAATATCTTTTCCCATTCCGTTGGTTGCCTTTTAGTTTTGTTGGTTGTTTCCTTTGCTGTGCAGAAGCTTTTTTTCTTCGTAAGGTCCCAGTAATTGATTTTTGCTTTATATTCCCTTGCCTTTGGGGATGTGTCTAGTAAGAGATTGATACGGCTGAGGTCAGAGAGGTCTTTTCCTGCTTTCTCCTCTTAGGGTTTTGATGGTTTACTGTCTCACATTTAGGTCCTTTATCCATTTTGAGTTTATTTTTGTGAATGGTGTGAGAAAGTGGTCTAGTTTCAACCTTCTGCCTGTTGCTGTCCAGTTCTCCCAGTACCATTTGTTAAAGAGACTGTCCTTTTTCCACTGGATGTTCTTTCCTGCTTTGTCAAAGATTAGTTGGCCATATATTTGTGGGTCCAGTTCTGGGGTTTCTATTCTATTCCATTGGTCTATGTGTCTGTTTTTGTGCCAATACCATGCTGTCTTGATGATGACAGCTTTGTAGTAGAGGCTAAAGTCTGGGATTGTGATGCCTCCTGCTTTGGGCTTCTTCTTCAAAATTACTTTGGCTATTCGGGGCCTTTTGTGATTCCATATGAATTTTAGGATTGCTTGTTCTAGTTTCAAGAAGAATGCTGGTGCAATTTTGATTGGGATTGCATTGAATGTGTAGATAGCTTTGGGTAGTATTGACATTTTGACAATATTTATTCTTCCAATCCATGAGCAGGGAATGTCTTTCCATTTCTTTATATCTTCTTTAATTACCTTCATAAGCTTTCTATAGTTTTCAGCATATAGATCTTTTACTTCTGTAAAAGAAAAAGATGTAAATTGATTAGATTAGATTTATTCCTAGGTATTTTATGCTTCTTAGTCAATTGTGAATGGGATCAGTTTCTTTATTTGTCTTTCTGTTGCTTCATTGTTAGTGTCCAAGAATGCAACTGATTTGTGTACATTGATTTTGTATCCTGCAACTTTGCTGAATTCATGTATCAGTTCTAGCAGACTTTTGGTGGAGTGTATCGGATTTTCCATGTACAGTATCATGTCATCTGCAAAAAGTGAAAGCTTACCTTCATCTTTGCCAATTTTGATGCCTTTGATTTCCTTTTGTTGTCTGATTGCTGATGCTAGAACTTCCAACACTATGTTAAACAACAGCGGTGGGAGTGGCCATCCCTGTCGTGTTCCTAATCTCAGGGAAAAAGCTCTCAGTTTTTCCCCATTGAGGATGATGTTAGCTGTGGGCTTTTTATAAATGGCTTTTATGATGTTTAAGTATGTTCCTTCTATCCCGACTTTTTCAAGGGTTTTTATTAAGAAAGGGTGCTGGATTTTGTCAAAGGCCTTTTCTGCATCGATTGACAGGATCATATGGTTCTTATCCTTTCTTTTATTAATGTGATGTATCACGTTGATTGACTTGCGAATGTTGAACCAGCCCTGCATCCCAGGAATGAATCCCACTTGATCATGGTGAATAATTCTTTTTATATGCTGTTGAATTCAATATGCTAGTATCTTATTTAGAATTTTTGCATCCATATGCATCAGGGATATTGGCCTGTAGTTCTCTTTTTTTACTGGGTCTCTGTCTGGTTTAGGAATCAAAGTAATACTGGCTTCATAGAATGAGTCTGGAAGTTTTCCTTCCCTTTCTATTTCTTGGAATAGCTTGAGAAGGATAGGTATTATCTCTGCTTTAAACGTCTGGTAGAACTCCCCTGGGAAGCCATCTGGTCCTGGACTCTTATTTGTTGGGAGATTTTTGATAACCGATTCAATTTCTTCGCTGGTTGTGGGTCTGTTCAAGCTTTCTATTTCCTGCTTATTGAGTTTTGGAAGAGTGTGGGTGTTTAGGAATTTGTCCATTTCTTCCAGGTTGTCCAATTTGTTGGCATATAATTTTTCATAATATTCCCTGATAATTGTTTGTATCTCTGAGGGATTGGTTGTAATAATTCCATTTTCATTCATGATTTTATCTATTTGGGTCATCTCCCTTTTCTTTTTGAGAAGCCTGGCTAGAGGTTTGTCAATTTTGTTTATTTTTTCGAAAAACCAACTCTTGGTTTCGTTGATCTGCTCTACAGTTTTTTTAGATTCTATATTGTTTATTTCTGCTCTGATCTTTATTATTTCTCTTCTTCTGCTGGGTTTAGGCTGCCTTTGCTGTTCTGCTTCTATTTCCTTTAGGTGTGCTGTTAGATTTTGTATTTGGGATTTTTCTTGTTTCTTGAGATAGGCCTGGATTGGCAGTCTCAGGACTGCCTTCGCTGCATCCCAAAGCATTTGGATTGTTGTATTTTAATTTTCATTTGTTTCCATATATTTTTTGATTTCTTCTCTAATTGCCTGGTTGACCCACTCATTCTTTAGTAGGGTGTTCTTTAACCTCCATACTTTTGAAGGTTTTCCAGACTTTTTCCTGTGGTTGATTTCAAGCTTCATAGCATTGTGGTCTGAAAGTATGCATGGTATAATTTCAATTCTTGTAAACTTATGAAGGGCTGTTTTGTGACCCAGTATATGATCTATCTTGGAGAATGTTCCATGTGCACTCGAGAAGAAAGTATATTCTGTCGCTTTGGGATGCAGAGTTCTAAATATATCTGTCAAGTCCATCTGATCCAATGTATCATTTAGGGCCCTTGTTTCTTTATTGACCGTGTGTCTAGATGATCTATCCATTTCTGTAAGTGGAGTGTTAAAGTCCCCTGCAATTACCACATTCTTATCAATAAGGTTGCTTATGTCTATGAGTAATTGTTTTATATATTTGGGGGCTCCCGTATTTGGTGCATAGACATTTATAACTGTTAGCTCTTCCTGATGGATAGACCCTGTAATTATTATATAATGCCCTTCTTCATCTCTTGTTACAGCCTTTAATTTAAAGTCTAGTTTGTCTGATATAAGTATAGCCACTCCAGCTTTCTTTTGGCTTCCAGTAGCATGATAAATAGTTCTCCATCCCCTCACTCTCAATCTAAAGGTGTCCTCAGGTCTAAAATGAGTCTCTTGTAGACAGCAAATAGATGGGTCTTGTTTTTTTTACCCATTCTGATACCCTATGTCTTTTGGTTGGCGCATTTAATCCATTTACATTCAGTGTTATTATAGAAAGATACGGGTTTAGAGTCATTGTGATGTCTGTATGTTTTATGCTTGTAGCGATGTCTCTGGTACTTTGTCTCACAGGATTCCCCTTAGGATCTCTTGTAGGGCTGGTTTAGTGGTGACGAATTCCTTCAGTTTTTGTTTGTTTGGGAAGACCTTTATCTCTCCTTCTATTCTAAATGATAGACTTGCTGGATAAAGGATTCTCAGCTGCATATTTTTTCTGTTTCTACATTGAAGATCTCATGCCAATCCTTTCCTCTTCCGTGGGCCTCTCGTCTGCGCTTGGCTCTGGCGACTCTGTTCTGCTCCTCTGGCGGTTTTCTCTTATCTGCTTTTTAAAACCTACACTTCTGATTTTAGATGAAACAAAGACAGAAGAGTATATATATGTATATGTGTATGTATATGTATATGTATATGTATATGTATATGTATATGTATATAGTGGCCTATGTTGATGTTTAGCATTTTTGCAGGAAACATTTAAGATAAGAATTTCCACGGAATGTTTTTTGGGTATAGAACAAGTTAGAGAACACTAACCCATTCTAAATATTAGTATAAAAAATTGCTGTATACACATGTAGTTTCTTTTGGGAGAAAGGCTAAGATATACATCTCATTGTAGGACATGTATCTCTTAAATGATGTACAAACAAAAGTGACCAGATAGTCTACAAAGAGAAAAACATTAAATCCATAGGACTACATTTGTAAAATTGCATTGTGAGAAGTCCTCTATGATTGGTGAAATAATCTGAAGAGTGAAAATGATGTTGTTTTTTGTAACTGCCTAATATCATCAGAGTGACTCTTATTGTTTCTGAGAATAACATAATTGAAGCAATTTATCCTCAAGACAAGTGCTATATAACTAACTATTGCTGTTGTGAATATAGTCAAAAATATTTGTGGTACAGTTTGCATAGAAGAGATCAGACATGTTAAGTACTGTTTCTCTTAGTAGTTGTGGAAACCTTGCCTGTCAAATGACAGTGACAAATACCTATTAGGGAACAGAGCTTCTTGTAGGTTAGTGATGTTAGAGTTCATCTTGTGCTCATATGAAGTCCTATTACACATTTAAACACTATTGAACACATATGTAAGGAAATGTCCTTTGTGTTTGGATCTTGGCAATGTTTCAATATAGAAAAGGGAAATTAACCAGTATGTATTTATTTAATTCCCATGGAAAGAAGAAATTTGAAAACTAAAGCCATTTGCAAGGTATTTTTTTCTCATAATCATAGAGTTACCATATAATTTATTATCCAAATTCAGATACTTTTGTTCAGAAAAATTACTAAAGACAATAGGACCCTCAGTTATGTATTGGAGTGTCTATTACTCTACCCATTTTATAGATAAGGAAACTAAAATTTATTTATTGGTAAAGTTTGACTTTGTATGAGGTATCCTATAAGAAAATAAATAGAAGTCATTAGAAAATATGTTTCCCAGTAATATTTTGATAGCTTTGTGGAATGCTTCTTTCCCAAAACCTTTCCTTAACCTTCAAGTCCCTGTAGGCATCATTCTGGATATTGGAGTGCTGATGGGAACCTTATTTGTGATCAGTGAAACTTGTCTAGCTTAAGGCTTTGTACAGCTACAAGAGGATTAATTGAAAGTAACCAAACACATTTTAAATAATGGGAATTACACATAGTTTATAAGCCATAAACTTCAGCATAAAAATGTGTGCTGGGGAACTACAAGTATAGTGCAATAGGGTTCCACTGTTAACCTTCGATTGTTCCACTAAGTAACTTTCCTATTCCCGGGGAATAGAGAAATATGTAGCTAGTTGATTGTTTTTATTTTAAGAAAATTGTTTTTGTTCTTGTTTCGTCTAAATTCCTCTTGTGGTATAGGTTTCGTTTATTATTTTCTGTGTTGCCTGCTGTTTTGGGCATGCTTTGTTTTATCTGGAAGTGGCTTTTTGCTTTGCAGAAAAGTAGGTTCACTGTTGCAAAAGGTTCACACTTCAAGTAAAAAAAAAAAGAAAAGAAATCTATTGTTATATTTTTCTGTTTCTATTCTTAATTTCCCAGAAGTTGTACAGATCCTCTGTGTCCAATACAGTCAACAGTATCTGCTACAGAATTTTGCTATCTCTGGGTATTGTATAGCACTGTTTTATTTTTTTTTTTCCTCCTGCTCAGTCTCTCTGCTGTAATTATCAGGAAAACTGTGGGGAAAGTACATTTCAGAAGAAGTCTGAGCCAAAAATGTACCATCCATTGGGCAAAACCATAGCTGTCTTCTTAATGTTGTGCCAGTAAGCGTATTCCTTGGCTACAGCACATCAGGTTGAAACATTTCATGCCAGAAATAATATGGTTACAAATTCAAAATTAGTTTTAAAAGGTAGTTAGTCATTAATATATAACAGTCTCTTGTCTCTGCTCTATGATTTACTGACATGTGATAGAAATCTCTTTGATATAAAAACACATTGGCAGATCTATCTATTCTGCCTGGAATTCTGACTTCTAGGAGGTACTTTCCTGTAAGCTTCTATGCCTCTATCCTTAGTAAAAAAGAATAGATAATAATTGTTCTTTTATCTTTTTTAATGTATAGTTATTGTGTAATTTTTAAAAAAATATTTCTTGATTTAACTGATGTTAGTTTTGTTTTTTTTTTAATTTTTTAAAAATTTTTTAATTACTGGAGCAACTACACAAGTTCCCATCACATCAGATTAGATGACTTCTGTTAAAGTATAAATTAAAAGGATCAGTTAGCTTAAGTCTGTGATTACTATATGAAATTTTTTCTCTGAAAATGGATATTGTGCTTAGTTCAAATTTTTAACTCCTGTTACTTGCAATAATACAAAACAATATGTATATTTAAGATGTAGAGGGGTGAAAAAAAAAAGAAACAGTACTTCCACAATTATAGTACTGTAAGAAATTGGTTTACTTCTCCTACAGTGTGAATCAAAAATCTGAATGCCCAGCTTTCATACACAATATATTCAGAAGTAAATGAAAGTGATTTTGTCATTAATGTCTTTTCAATTATATCTTAACCTTTACTAAAGTGTTGTTTCCTTCAGCAATTATGGACAAATCAATAGTATGCCATTGTATACACATGAGCTGTAAAATTACAACACTAGGGACATTATAATGAAACCTTCATTGTAGGATTGACCAGATATGAAAAGAATATCTGAATAAGGCTAGGAGTGTCAGCATAAAAGAATTGCTGTGAATAATATAAAAATCTAGGTCAAGTGTTACCCTTTGGATAAATTCTCATTCTCTCCTCTTTAAATTTCATTTTACATTTTTATAAGCAAGTGTTATAGCATTTATTGTGTACTAATACTGGCATCGATACATTATATATCATAAATAATTTGAGTATGGGCCCTAAATTTTAAGTAGCCCACAATCTGAGACAAGAAGAAGAGAGACAAGTATACACAATTTCAGTCACAGCATACCTAGTGCCAAGAAAAATAAAACACACACAGTGCTATAAGAATACAGAATAGCACTCAACTTGGAGAGGTGTGGAGGATAGAGAGAAGCACTAAGGTAGAACTAAATTGTCACTATGCAAAGAAATCCCAAAACACAATGGGAAAACGTAAAAGCAGTGAGTTTATGGGGGATCTGGCTCCATAATGCCTTCAGGAAGAGTGTATCCTTCCCAGAATTTCCAAGGAGAAACTATAATTTTTCAAGATTATGTTGTCACAGTCAATTTTTGATGTCAGAATTTGAGAAAGTTTAGTCAATCCTGCTGTCTCTGTAAAGTTTAGAGATTAAGTTTTCATTCCCCAATAGTTTTTAAGCATTTAATTGAAAAAAGTATCAATAAATCTACAAGTCTAAATTGTTTCATTACCTATTAGTATCAATTTGACCTCAGGTGAAGAATATCAGACTTTGACTAGGAACAAACCAATGCCTATTAGGGAAGTAGCTGTAATGAAAGAAAGTACATGGACTCTGGAGCCAGTCAGGTCTCCCCACTTGAACGTGGGCTCACATCTCAATCTCTGTGACTAGCGTCTTGACTTCCTATTTCGCTCTGCTCCTTGCTCTCCTACATCCTTAGACCCAGGCCCCTTTTACTCTGCTCTTTCTTTGTTTCACATTGTACTTATCTCCTTCCAATATACTTTACGACTTATTTATTATGTTTATTGCTTATTACGCTGTCCCTCTGCAAGAATGTATGTTCCGTGAGGACAGAGATCTTGTCTGTTTCATTCATTGGTGCATTCCAAATGTAAAGTAGAGTGACACATAATAAATGATCAATAAATATTGAATAATGAATAAATAAATGAACATGTGTTAGCACTATCACTTATTAACTGTGTTTGTTGGACATGTTCTTAATCCCTTTGAGCCTTAAATATGTATAAATCAGCTCAAGAATTCCTACTCCATAGGGTTTAAAAAATCTGTAATGTATATATTTACATTATACAGTTGACTCTTGAACAACATGAAAGTTAGTGGTGCCAACGTACCCCACCATGGTCAAAAGTCTGTATAACTTTGACTCCCCAAGAACTTAACTACTAACATCCTACTGTTGACTGAAGCCTTACTGATAACATGAGCACTCAATTATCATATGCAAATTATGTATTAATTTCTAGGGAAAAGAAAATCATAAGCAAGAGCAAATATGTTTATAGTACTGTAATGTTGTACTGTATTGGCAAAAAGTCCATGTATAAGGAACCTATGCAGTTCAAATACATGTTATTCAAAGGTCAACTGTGTCTATCTATATCTGTATCTATATCTGTATCTATATCTATATATGTATACACACATATACATATATAAGTAGAAGGATGGAGGGAAGAGTGAATACATACTGAACCTTGGACATAAATAGCAGTTAGGTATATGTGGTTATTTTTGCCTTCTTTCTCACTTACCAATGGATACATCTGTAGCCTAAAGTTATCCCTCCAAGTGTAGTGCAAGTTGTGCTTTGTACCTGAGTGAGATCTGTGAACCCAGTCACACTGACAAGAGTCCTGACCGTGCTGCTTGCTGCTGAAACATAACTTCTAGGAAAACAAAACCCAGATGTTAGCTTATTGGGGCAGGTTATATGGCAGCAAGTAGTTGCAAGTGGCAACTGAGTAAAGGGATTTGCTCAAATGGAAACTGTTGTCAACACATTTTATTATTAGTTCATCATATTTTGAGTTTCTTTATACATTCAGAAAAATACATCTTTTTTGAAATTAATGCAGAACACACTGAAGAACATTGAATTCCACCGGTGACCTCTCATTAAAACAAAACAAAATCTAGCAATGTTTTAGAATTAAAAGTATAGAACATAAAATAAACAAAAACATTTTGTGAAATTTTATGTAAAAGAACACTCAGTAGAAGGCATATCCATTTGATTCTCCAATAATTTACAACATGAGACAGAGGGCAAAGCCAGGGAGTCTGTTCAGTGCCCCCTGTCTCTATAGAAACAGCACCACTGACACCCACTTCTTTTTTATTTCTATGGTGACAGAACAAGAAGGAAAAGGGTAAAGATAAGAGATCTCTCTTTTTTTTAAATTTTTTTAAACATTTCATTTTATTTTTTGAGAGACAGGGAGAGACAGAGTGCAAGCAGGGGAGGAGCACAGAGGGAGGGACACAGAATCTAAAGCAGCCTCCAGGCTCTGAGCTGTCAGCACAGAGGCCAATGCGGGGCTTGAACCCAGGAACACGAGATCATTACCTGAGCCGAAGTCAGAAGCTCAACTGACTGAGCCATCCAGGCATCCCAAAGATGAGATCTCTTAAGTGCTTATGGAGATGCACAGAGGCTGGTTATAACAGGAAGTATGGATGCTCACTAATCTCCAATAATTTCTTACAGTCATGGAAGGATGTTTAGATCAGGGCTTAGGTCAGGGCACCATTAGGCTAAACTGAGTTCACAAAATAAATGTGTCCAAATCACTTGAGTTATTTTACATGCAAACCTTATTAAATTTTGACAATTACAAACAGAATAAAAGTTTTGTTGGTTCATTTATTTTTTAAAGTTTGTTTATTGAAGTAATCTCTACATCCAATGTGGGCTCAAACTCCTGACCCCGAGATCGAGTCACATGCTCCTCTGACTGAGCCAGCCTGGCACCCCCAGAATGAAAGTTTTAAAAAGTATTAATAAAAATATAAATAATTATTCTCCCGTATATTTAAACACTGTTATCTCATTTTGTCATTGAATTGCTACACAAAAAAGGAATAGCAGTAATATTGTTTAGTTTTTGGAAGAAATAATAAGATGGCTTCAAGTGCATAAAGACCATTTTATAGCTTGTTTCCAGCTTCTAGCTTTTCAGGTAGATTCATTCTTAAAGAAAATTTTCCAAAAATACCAAAGGTTTAGAGAATGAAAAGAAAAGGGAAGAAAAGGAGTCAGATAATTTCAATTCCTCAGTAGTGGAATTATTCGTAGCTAAATAGGCTCTAAGCTCTTTTTTCTCATTGACATATGTCAAGTATAATGTTAACAATGAAATGAAGGACAGAGATATTCTGTTCCATTCCCTAAATCATTTCCTACAACTCCCTTAAAGTTAAAATTACTTAAAGTTACAGGGAAAATGAATCAGGAAAGCACATGGTAGATTAAGTACTGGAGAGAAACTAATGGAGTGCTCTCCTACTGCATACACCAGCTCAGTTGGATGGGGACAGCCATTTAAAGGTCTGTGTGCTCTATTCTATTAGTGGACAGAAATTTTGTGGAAATAATAAGATTGGTGTATCTTTCATCTTTAAATACAAATGCTTTATTCCTTGTGTGCGTATTTGATGTTTCATGCTTGTTCCTTTTGTTGTGAAGGATTATTGATTTGTGACCATATTTATAACCTCTTTGTTTTGCTTGTTAACATTTCCTCCATGAAGTCTCTCTTTCTAGTTTTGAAGAAATAAAGCTAACCCCCTTGGAAAATTGCCGCCATTCCTTCTTTTATACCGATGCACCTTTCAGTGGAAAAATTTCCCAGGAAGACACAGTCAGATTTCATACTCCCAGATTTGAAGTAATAAGGTAGCTGTGACAATGATGAAGGACTGAATTTATTGGTTTAACAGTAAATGCCCAGGTATTCTTGCAATGCTAAAGTGTCAAATTGGTGTCTGCAGAAAGTCTCTTGAGTAAAACCTTTCAAGGACTAGGATATGATCATTTTTATCAGTCATTGGTGAAACCAAGTTGTAGTTTTAAAAATAATTTCAATTTGAAAGGAGAACAAATATTGTATCAGATTTACCCTCCTCATATGAGACTTATATAAGTAAATTGATATCAGTAAGTTAACCAAATCACATTAGTATCTCCTAGCCTATAACAAATCTTTTATTATCCATATTCTGTGCAATTTTAGAGTTGAGTGAGGTAAGATTGTACCTGCACCACAACACTTATTCCCTTATTTGAGGATAATAAAATAGTCAATTTTATAGAAAAGTAGTTATCAGTAAAACTGGCCATTTGCTATTATTATTTAAAGATTTTGTCAGTAGTTTCTCCAGAAATAGTCTCATTTATGTCTATCTCTAAATTTATTTGATGGCATTATCCTTTAAATATTTTGAATTCTAATTAAAATTGTATATTCATTGTATGAATGATAATGATAAATGCAGAAATCTAAGTTGATGAATTTAGATTATCAGTGTTGCTAAAATAAACAACCACATATTTGGTATTATAACAAAATTACTAGTTTTTTTTTAATCATTAAACTTGTAAAAAGGGCAAAAAATTACTAGCAACTTTTACATATAAATTCCAGGACTTCCTCAAATAAGTGGTCCAATAAAAACACTTGCTTTTTTCTTCCTATTTTTATATATGTAGCTAGATTTTATTTAGAAATGCACAATAGTCAGTATGACTATTAGTATGAAATTTGTGGTACTTAGGTATTGCTTATTTAATGTGTAACTTAGTTGCTTGATTCTATATAATAAGTTGTTGAAATAGTTAATTAGCCATTATTTCATCTTTCCATTGGGTTTCTATGAGGCTAATCCACACTGTAAGACATCCCACATTATGGGAAGTAATATGTCCATGTAATTGAAAGTCCATGGGTTATGATTTTGCCTTTTATTAAAATCTTCCTTCTCTCTGAGTCAAATGTTGGTTTCTTAAAGCAAATTTTGAAAACTAAAAACATTTTGCCAAAATAAGGTAAACACTGGGTGGTTGTGTGGAAAGAAATGGGCTTTCAAGTGGGCCAGTCCTGAGTTTGAATCTGCCTTTGCCGATTCTTTACCAAGTGGTTGATATTGGCCTGGTTAGTTATATTACCAATTCTTGATTTTCTCATCAGGAAATAAGAGAAACAGTATTTATTAAAAGGATTATTTTGGTTATGAGAAATAACATCTACAAAAACACAGCCAAGAGTATAGAATATAATTCATGTTTAATAAGTATTAGATGAAATATTATATAAATATAATTTAATAGGACAATGTTTTCCATGAGTTTCTGGTTCATGACTTAATATATAATGACCACTTGTTATGCTGTAGCCATTGCACAAAATTTAGTATTTTGTTGCCTAATTCAGGGCACTTTGAGTAACTAAATCAATCAAGTTAAATAAAACAGCATATAGCTTTACCCTCACCCCAACATATGTGAGTCAGTTTCATGACCTTGACTCGTTAGCAGGGAATCCCATGTCTTTCCCCAGATACAAGATTTCCCAGAACTTTCGTTCATGCCACAGTGAGACCGAACAGAGCAGTGTTTTCCTGGGAAAGTCAGTCTTCTTTTTGATGTGCACAGGCCATTTTTTCATGGCCATTGGAAGGTTGGGGGGCTGTGGAAGATAGAGCACACACCTCTCTCTCTATCCATCCCCTCAACATTTTTTTTTACCATTGTTTCTACTTACACTTTTCCAATCCTAGGTATTTTGACATGTTATCCTCACTCATAATTTTTTGCTATGTAAGATTACATGCTAGATTGCCCTTTAAAGCCCACACAGGAAATACTATTTCAACATAATACTAGCTCTATATAAATGATCTACTAGATGAAATAATGTTGGAAGGGCTGAACTATTAGCATTGAGAATAATCTTCTAAAATGAAAAAATAGGATATAAATGCTTCTGAAAGCCATTTAATATAATCAAGTTTTATTTACTCACACTAACAAATGGAGAGTGAACACTATGGCATGAATTATCTCAGATAGTAACCTTTGAAAAGTAGATAAACCAGTGGTCATTCCCAGAATTTGAAACACTTATTTTTGAGTATGTGTTGGTTTGTATCACTTTTATCTAATTAGTCTGTTAAAGAGACTAATTAATATAATTAGTCTGTTTGATATGAAAATGTCTCTATTCTTCCTTGGTTCATACAGATCACTGGTCAAGAAAAGTTCCTGGGTGTAGAGTAATTTGCCCTCTATTTTAATCTAGGTGGGGCATAATGTATAAAAAAGGTAATAGAATAGCAGTGTGACCTTATGGAAAGCCATGAGTCCAGACTATAACCTATTCTTCAAATTAACAGATAGATAAAAAGAAAAATAATACAAATAGCATGAACTGAATTCACTATTGTTGATTCCTAGAAATTTTCCTTAAGGACTTTATTATGCATTATTTCACAAAATTCTCACAGGTTGCCAGATTAAGCAAATAAAAATATTGGATACCCCATTATATCCGAATGTCCAATAAACTTTTTTTTTCATTATAAGTATATCCCATGCAATATCTGAGACATACTTAAATTATTTGTTGTTTATCTGAATTCAAATGTAATTTGGTATCCTATATTTTGTCCCGCAACCCCAAAATTGATTTAATAATTATACACCATTATTAATAATCCCCATTATAAAGAAAAGAAATTGAGATTAAGTCACTTGTTCAGTACTATACACGTATTTAGTTTGGAAAAAAATAAAAATATTCTCATAGTCTGGTTTCATAGTTCATGCTCCTCAGCATTTCACTGTCCTCTCTACCTCAGTGGTTACTCCTATGAGCTAAGAGCCTGCCCCATGTGATCACCTTGGTCCCTCTCAAGTTGAATCATCCATGATGTAGTTCTGTTTACCAAGGTACAAAAGGTCTTACCCATTAAAAGTTAATTCCACCTCATTGCTCCAAAATTAATACCTTTATTTTCATAGGATCATTAAAACAGTGCTAATGTAGATAACTTTCACATTTTTTAAAGAAACTTTCCAGAGATCAGTATGCCATAACCAGCCAATCACTTACTATATCATAAAATTGATTTCTCTAATTGATCCAGTGGACCTTGCAGTTTATCTCCAAAGTTTTACCTGACAATTACTATCTATTTACTTGTAAAAATTCTAATAAAATATACATGGATGTAAAATTAGAGGAAAATACCCCTTCAAGTACCACTATGGTTCATTCTCTCTACTGTAAAATGGATCCAGGCTGTGACAGACAAAGCTGTTGTATGCATGCTGTGGAACTGAAAGCTCAGAGGCAAAAAGGATCTCCCTATCATATAACAAGTCATTTTAATTAAATGTAGAGTTTTGGAGGAATGGTGATAAGGAGGTGTTTCACTTTGAGTTCAGTAAAAGATTTTGAATTTATTTTGTCTAGCATCACCTCAGACAGGTCCAAGTGACACTTCTCACATCATGAGTTCACTGATAGTAGTCCAAGATCCTATTTTTATTTCCAGAATGAAGGCATGGTAGAGAGTGGCACACAGTTCATCTGAAGTGGTCAAATGGGGGAACTGAGCAATGAGTATCTCCGATCCTGAGTGGTTGACCACTGACAGTAGAGAGGATTGTCTAACAGTGAAGTAATTGGAAGCACAATTTATACATATTCTGGACACAGGCAGTGTAAGGTATTCAAGGTAAATCGTCAGATGGAGACTGGACATTCCGTGGGCTTGAGTGACTGCCAAGTAGCTCCACAATGCTAGTGTCAAATGGTACTTGCTATGCCCGTGGCAATAACTAAGGACTTGACAATTTTGTTTCCTGCTCTGGTTCTGAAGAACTGGCTCCACTTGTTGCCTCGGCGAGGGAGAACAACTTCACAACTGGGGCACAAATAAACAGACAATAGGAAACCATGTTTATTAATGAAAATCTTTAGTCCTCTTTGATTTACTGTTTCACATCTTCACTATTCACTGTATTGGTTTTTTGTTTGTTTTTTTTCACAGTAGTGTTACGGTGATGTACATATGTGACATATTGTTCAGGATTCCAAATAGTAGATGTTGATTTTATAAGATATGCTGCTAGTCATGTGCAACAACTAGTTAACTCTGATCTCTTTTTCTCCTACACAAGAAATCACATCTGAGTGTATAAGAGAGGACTTAAAGGGATAACCTTACCACCTCACTAATTCACTCTGTGAAGAAAACATTCGCTAACTCTTTCTAAGAACAAAAACATTGCAATGTGATGATATAAATATCATAACACTTAGGATGTGAGCTACTATGCATAAGAGTAGGGAAATATGAATATGATAATAATATTCTGTTTAAAATCCTTCAACATTTTCATCTAAAGTCATCATAATTCATCAGATACAGGATACCCTTTATAATCTGTTCATGATTTGTCTCCCTAGGGTCTCCTCTTTCACATTCTCTTGTGCTTTTCCAGCCCTGGGAGCAGTAAGTCACTTGCTCTGTCTGGAATACATCATGCAATATAGTTTTTTGTGACTTTGCTTGTGTTTCCCCATCTGCCTGGATCACCCTTTCCCTATGTTCTATGCATACTCATCTTTCAAAGCTCAACCCATATGTCACCTTCTCCATGACATCTTCTCTATATACTGAGAATTAATAATTATTTTGTCTTTTCTTGGTGCTCAAATAATATTTTTTATATCTCTTAATTAGAGCATTTTTTTTCAATAATAGCATTATTTGTTGATAAATTTACCTTTGATAGTACATAATGAAATATGGTAGGATGGAGCTAATATGTATTTCCTATTATATCCCCAACATGGAGTCCATGATTTAAAGGGGATTTAATAGGGGTGCCTAGGTGGCTCAGTTAGTTAAGTGTCCCCCTTCTCGATTTGCACTCAGGTCATGATCTTGCAGCTCATCAGTTTGAGCCCCGTGTTGGGCTTGCGCTGCCAGTGCAGAGCCTGCTTGGATTCCCTCTCTCCCTCTTTCTCTCTCTTTCTCTCTGCCCCTTCCCCCCTCATGCACACACATTCTCTGTCTCAAAATAAACATTAAAAAAATAAAAAAATAAAAAGTGTTTAATAAATGTTCGTTAAGTGAACAATTAAATGGAGAACAACTATGTAGTAATCTTATACTCTATCGTTAATACATAATCCTTATAAAAAGGGAAATTCTACACATACTTAATTGTTTATTTTTTAATAGTCAGTAGGGCCAGAAAATAATTTTGAGAACCAAGAAAGTAAATGGTGTAATTTGGGGATTAAATATAATGGAAAGTACTATGCTTTAATGGAAAAAGCATAATCATGGATATACGCAAAATTAGATTTTCATCTGAAATTACCTAATTTTAGTTGTGAAGTCAAAGAGTAATTATTTAACTTCTCTGACATTCATTGCTATCATCTGTAAAATGTGAACAATAATAAAAGAGGAGGAGAAATAAAGTGGTGAGTTCAATCTCTGGTACATAGTAGATGATCATTAAATATGAATTCACTTCTCCTTTTCTGGAGCCTTGTGAGCTCAGCATTTGAACAGAATTAGTCATGATGATGGAACATGCCAGGTTAAAGCTGTCTAGAAATAGGGAAGTTAAAGGAAAATATAGACGATGTAGACATTGACTTATTTAATTATGAAGATAATAATTTGAAATTTTCCAAAATTGATTTAAACAATTTTACAGGGCTACTTTAAAAATTCTTTTTTAATATTGGTGTTTCCTAAGTTCAGTTTTATAGTAGTCTAGTTTCGGGTGTAAAAAAGTACTAAAATTTTCTTGACACGTTTGCAGTATTTTTTATTATTACCCCTAGTATCTTTTGTTATTTCAGTAACTCCACAAAGAAGCCAGTCTCTTTATAGTTTCTTCTTTTGGAAACTATGCATGTCAGCCTCCTCTGCATCTATCACATTTATCTTAAACTTTCTGGTGTGTTATGTGAAACAATACCAGCACCTTCTGCTTGAAGTAGATAAAAATGACAGGATAAAAAGCTGACTGTGAAAAAAGAAACACATAAACAAACAAACAAAAAACCTGGCTCATTTGCAAAATAGTAAAATGTTTTCCACTGCCTCAAAGATAAACATTTTGAAACAAAGCTTACCTTTCACCCATTTTTATACTGAATAACTTCCTTTGAGATCTGTGAACAGGGCTCCTGATAAAATTAACACTTTTAGTAATTAATTGACTATTCTACTTGATTGAAAAATGTCTTGATAGGAGAACGATTCTTTCATTAAGGGACTGAGAACTTGAGTTAAATATTAAGGAATAATTTATGGAGCTCCTGGGTGGCTCAGTTGGTTAAGTGTTCGACATCGGCTCGGGTCATGATCTCATGGTTCGTGGGTTGGAGCCCAGTGTTGGGCTCTGTGCTGACAGCTCAGAGCCTGGAGTCTGCTTCATATTCTGTGTTTCCCTCTCTCTCTACCCCTCCCCCACTTAACACTCTCTCAAAAAAATGAATAAACATTAAAAAAATTTTAAAGAAATAATTTATGATTTTTAAAGGATTAAAAGATAAAAGTTAAAAGATCATCTGTATGATTACCAATATAAATAGCCTCTACCTGTCTTTACTACAGTGATGTAAATAGTCAGGGAAATATTATTCACTGGATTAAAACACTATCTCAAGAGTTCAAATAAACAGGTAGATTTTAATTTATGGGAGTTAAGAAACCCAGTAGCCATTCCCTTGATGGTAATCAGAGAGGGGATTCCACACTTCTCTCTCTTTACCTTCACCAGGCTATTACCTTGAATTTTCTAGACTTTTCTAGAATATGGTCTTTTATAGACAAGGAATGTCAATAATACTATAATATCCAATATTTGGAAATTTCTTTTTAGTGCTCCATGCAATTATATTTCAAGGGAGGAATCTCAGAAGCATCTGTAGAAAGAAACCATGAAACTCATTGTTTGGCTTAACATTTATTGAAACCTCAGTTGCAGGACAATATGACAGAGACCCATTTGTCCCTTATCCTCACTGCTAAATATAGCTAAAACCCTGGAAATATTGAAAGAGACAACCAAAGGAGATCTCTGAAAGTTGTTAGCCAGAAAGCAAACTGGTTTGGAGTCCCAGGATTAGAGGAACAGAGTGCCAAGCTGTCTTACATCCTCCTATCAAGAGAAGACAAGGCATTTCACAACACCCAAACCAGGAACAGAAAACATTCCTAGTATGCCCATTCCTTTCCTAGACTGAATGGGAGCTGTGCCTAACACACCAGATTAAACCTGGTAGAACCAGCAAAGGAGATTGATCTGGAGTTTCACCAATAATGACACTCTTTCCTCACTGGCCCTGGACCTGAGACTTGTTTACGTGGTCTAGAGACATCAGGGAAGCTGATGGGGAAGAAGTAGTATAGGGTGGAAGGACCTGTAGGGAGATCACATCACAAGGCAACAAGTAGTCTGGGAGTCAGTCTCCATTTCCAAAAGACAGGAGTGGTCCTGCCATAACAAGTGTCCGCCAGGGAAGTATCTTCATCTGTGAAAACCAGAGACTACACTCCTCCACCAACATACACCAAGTGGCCATCACTGGGGAAACCTTTTCTCCATCCTTACCATTAGCAGTGAATAGAGAGAACATCAGCAGTACCATATAAACTAGCAGACCAAAGTAACAGTATGAAATATCTGAAAGTTGAACTGTCATTAGAACCAAAACCTACAAAAATAGGCCAAGACATGTATGCTAAACATAAGCATCTCACCCTTAATGCTAGTGGTAAATTCAGTGCATCCAATTCAACGAGCATTCCATTTAGTCATTCTCAAGATTTAGAAAAACATAAGGATGATATAAATCAAAGAAGAACTGTGTAGGAGATCAACAGAACACTGGCCAATGAAAAGATTTGTGTTCTTTCCATGGAGAAAATGAAGAAAATACTGATGAGTGAACGACTAAGAATTCAGACTATCCATCCACCTTTAATTAGAAGCAAATACCTCTTCAAAGTTTAGATCAGTCATGCAATGACTTTTGTGTAGCAAGGAAACAACTGTTGAAAAAGAGGGGCTTTCCAGTATTGGCTCTTATCCATGGAACCAATGCTTAGTGACAAATTCTTTTTTTAAGATTTGATCATTACTTTATGAATCTGTCACTTAGCAATACCTACATTATCAGAAATAGGGACAGTTCACTCAGATTCAAATACCAGTCAGTAGCAGGAGATAAATATCAAAACATCATCAGTGGCTGTCAGTACAAAACTTCTACCTGACCCGATCCTCCCTCCTTGTCCCATCCACTACTGTCCCCCTCTACTCCAGGTGGCTACCACTTCACCGCTGCCAGCTGTCCCCCACATATACTACATGTGATGTGTGGCCCTCCCTAAGATAGCTGAGAGAAGCAGGAGTAAGACAAGCCAAACTCTCTGTGCTGCAAATCTGTCCCTACTTGTTCTTATACTGCAAACTTCTTCAAGGGTCTGGTCTTTCAATACCAGTGATAAATAGCTTTTTAGAAAAAAAAAAATCATTAAAAGAAGGGGGTTTAATGCTGATCACTCCAAACTGATCATCTTCTTCTTTTTTGTCTTTCAATTTTTTTAATGTTTATTTATTTTTGAGAGAGAGACAGAGTGTGAGTCAGGGAGGGGCAGAGAAAGAGGGAGACACTGAATCTGAAATAGGTTCTAGGCTCTGAGCTGTCACCATGGAGCCAGTCATGGGACTCAAACTCACAAAGTCTGACATCATGACCTGAGCCAAAGTTGGACACTTAACTGTCTAAGCCACCCAGGCACCCAAAAATGGTCATCTTCTTGAAGTAGAGCAGTCCACAGATTCACAAAGTCTATCAAACGGAGGTGAGAATAGCCTGGGAGGAAAGACAGAGAGGCAGGATTCCCCCAGGCCGGTGCCCTGGAGGGCTGGAGGAGCTTGTGTTCATAGTCACTACACTATGTGCTCAGAGGTCCAGCTGGCCATGTGTCCTCCACAGAAAAAAAAAAGCTGCCAAGTTGGGTTGTTTGGGCTTAAAAATTCCTAGTGTGGACAGGGAATCCCTGAAGGGAAATGTTAAAAAACAAATCAATAAGGTGGAAATGGAGAAGGAGAAAGAGAGCTGTTGCCTAAGAGCTTCTACATAAAAAGGAACTTTAAAATAAAAAGGGAGTAAGAGGAAAAAAAGAGTCTCTAATACAGTTCTGAAGATTCTAAGCATAAACTGAAAGAAAGTAGGGTGAGATGCTGGAGGAGACAGTTTGTATTGCTGGCCTGTCTGGCGGAGCTTAACTGGCCTCCCTCTGACACTTCTTCCTGCTTTGGGCTCTGACATCGAGCTGGAGTCTGAGCGTCTATCAAAGGTATGAGTAGTGCTGCCCTTGGCATTGGTGTACAGATGGTTGTCTGAGCAGGGGTAGTTGGTCTGAATTTGGACATTCGACCTCGCCTTTTCCAACACAAGGACTTGCTGCCTCCAAAAGAGCGTTCTGCCACTCGAGGTCATCAGTATCTTGCTGGTGTGTGTGGTTTTTCCTTTGCGTATGCTGGATATACTCTGTGGCTTTGTCTGGGATTTCGGCCCAGAGTGCCTGCTGTCCTTGGAGTGACAGGACCAAGTCCCACAACCCGTGAAAGCCATCTTTGATGTGGTTCCTATGTTTTCATTCCAGTGTGTTATGAAGAGCCTGTTTGTCATAGGCAGATTGAAACCTCAGTTGCTTTTTTTTGCTCTCCACCTCAATGACATGGTTGTGGCTCAGTTCCCATGGCCCATGGAGCAGCCAACAAGGACAACAAGCCAAGCACCGCCCCCCACACACACACTCATTTGCTCCTCACTCACTCTTTCACTAAACACACATAACATGGGTTAGAACCACCTCCTCAAGCTAGTGACAAATTCAATAACATTAGATAATTGCATTTATCATAGTTACCCTAATGTTTGTTGCATCACGCTTGAGAAACTAATTTTCTTTAAATCTGGTCTACTGGGAGGAGACAAAAGGCTAATCAGAGAACATTAACTTTAATTGTCATGTTGAGCCCTTAGGATGGGTCAAATGTCAGTGCCAACCATAAACCAATTCTCTTCTTAGCTTCTCTTGGTGAATAAGCACCACAGCTAGGTACCAGATGTGTGTCCTGTCAAATTGAGATAAGACAAGATTGCAAGGAACATAGATAAAGAACACGGTTGAAGAAAACCTGTGTTTGGACAATTTTCTTTTTTTCCCCTTTATATGAAAGATAGCTGAAAGTTCAGATTTATACTTCAAGGAGATCTCTGCTGAAAAGAGAAGGAATCAGTCTGAATATATGCCTGTTTATTTTATTTTATTTTATTTTTATTTTTTTTTAAGATGAAATTTATTGTCAAATTGGTTTCCATACAACACCCAGTGCTCATCCCAACAGGTGCCCTCCTCAATACCCATCACCCACCCTCCCCTCCCTCCCACCACTCTGGAAAACAGTGTGGATGTTCTTCAAAAATTTCAAAATAGATCTACCCTATGACCCAGCAATAGCTCTGCTAGGAATTTACCCAAGGATATACAGGAGTACTGATGCATAGGAGCAAGTGTACCCCAATGTTTATAATATATGCCTGTTTAAAGCCGATGTAAACAAAAACTAGATACTTGACTAAAGACTCTTCTCTAGCTGTTTTCCCAGAACCACCATCTCAGTTCTCACTAGAAAGGAAGTTCCCTCCAGAATGTGTTCCACACACTTTCTTGTGTCTTGTCCCTCCCTTAATTCCCAGCTACTTTCACAGTCTCTGAGTTACTCTGACCAGAGTACAGCTCTTTGGGATTCCTTGAAGAAATAGGTTATACTAAACTTATTTAGGAATGTGTCTATACCAATCTCATTTTGTCATTTTCATACAAATGGTGCTAAATTAAATTCAGTTTTCTCCTCCTTATTTTGGTTTAATGACACATCTTAAAGTTTGTCCTGTATCACTGCGTAGTGAGCTGTCTCTTCTCCCTACTCCCTGTGGCTACATGATAGTATTCTCTTTTATCAATTACCATAATTTATTCAGCTTTACTAAACTACATCTAGGGTTTTCTAATCTTTTGTTCTTATAAAAATGCAGACAATGATATTCTTAAGCTTACTTTTTTCATGAATATATGTGATTGCATCTAAAGTATATATTCTGAGTACATTTTCTAAGTCAGATAATATGTCCATCAAAATGATGACAAGTAATGTTGAGAGGGCTTTACAAATATGTGGAACTGGTTACCCTGTGCCAACATGTATAAGAATATTGCTTGCTTCATTGTTTTGAAATATTCAAAACTCTCATCTATAATCCCATATATCCTACTCTATCCCATGTTAGATTCAACAAAACTATTGATTTTTTTTAATGAAATAAGTTGGGAAACAGCTCCATCTAAATCCCAATTAACAAAATTTTCAGTATAGGTGTTTTGCTGTGCATTGTAACAATAATATTTTCATTGGTATCAGTTGCCTGCTAAAATCTAAGTGTTTGGACTTTGTGACTATACTGGCTGAGTTATCCTATTCTCCACCCCATGCAAAATGGTCACTCTTTTCCTTGCTATAAGACACAATGGGTTAGATATGTTTTCTCATTCTTGGATACTTGCATGGTGAGCAGCAGCTCCATAAAATAATACAGAGCAGAGATTTTCATTCATCAATACCAAAGAATGCTTTTAAATAGCTAAGGTATATTCTGATTTATAAGCATTACATCCTATAAAGTATATGGTTATTTTCATCCCTTTTTTTTGTTAAACATTGTATTTGAGGAAGTTAAATATGTATAGGATATCAATAATCCCTTGTAGCCCCCAAATTAGAATTTGCCACACCTTGTTCAAAAAATCAATCTACTGCCAGGGTAAGAAAACTATTCAATAGTATCTTCCAATATTCCGGCAATTTAGGATTGGTGTCTAGGAAAATATTAGAGTCAATTGCTTGTAGAAGGACTACCTGTAAAACACAGATGTCAAACATATATTTTATATTAAAGAGTTTGTCTGGAACAAACTGTGTTTTGAAACATTTTGTTGTATATGTTGTAGAAGGAGAAGCCTGTGTGGATTAGTGCATTCCGTGGCATCTGTCAATGTAAAGGATGACATCTGCCTTTTGGATTTCCAAATGGAAATGGGATGTAATTATTTTAAAGAGCTTTATTATTTTTTTTTTTCTTGAGTGATTTTTTTTTTCTTTTCATAGGAGTCTTGTTTCTTTTTTTTTTTAAGTTTATTTATTTTGAGAGAGAGTGTATGCAGAGGAGGGGCAGAGAGAGAGAGAGAGAGGGAGAGAGAATCTTAAGCAGCCTCTATGCCATGAGCACAGAGCCCAATGTGGGGTTCGAATTCACAAACCATGAGTCATGACCTGAGCTAAGATCAAGAATTGGACACTTAGGGATGCCTGGGTGGCTCAGTCGGGTAAGCGTCCATCTTCAGCTCAGGTCATGATCTCGTGGTTTGTGAATTCGAACCCCACATTGGGCTCTGTGCTGACAGCTCAGAGCCTGGAGCCTGCTTCTGATTCTATGTCTTCCTCTCTCTGCCTCTCCCCTGCTTGTGCTCTGTCTCTCTCTGTCTCTCAAAAATAAATAAAAATGTTAGAAAAAAAAAAGAGTTGGGCACTTAACTGACTGAGCCATCCAGGTGCCCCGAGGTGTCTTGTTTCTGATGCAAGAAAAAAAAATTCTTAATTAGAAGAAATCTTGAATGAGAATAGACAATCCAGACTGCAATGGTCTTTTTTAATGTAAGAAAAAATTCCTGTCAGTGACGTAAAAAAAAACAATAGCATATGTATGAAACAAAGTGATTGTTTTGTTTTTGAATGTCTAGCTTCTAATAAATAGACAAAATTATGCAAGATTTCAGACATTGTAAGCATAAAATTGAGCATTTGGGATCCATGGGTATAATCATATAATCCTCTGTCCCTTTCAATGTCATAAGACTCAGTTTCCCTCTAAATTTGCTAATTGAAACTAGTGCTTCCCCTTTTTTTGGATTATAATTTGTGCAGTTTCCAAAATTTTGATCATTCATGTGTAAAATAGAATGTCAACCCAGAAATTAAAATTTCTACACAATGAGTTAACACCCACATCTTCAAACTTACTTAAAATTGAGGCCACACAATTCCCTCAGATGCAGGAAGACTAAAGAGAAATGGACTATGGTTTGCAGCTTCTCTCATCTTGTTCTGTTCTTAAGAAGATTCCATACCAGCTCTCTCTGAAATGTGTCACTAGGAAATATTTCTTCATTGGCCAAACCATAGAGGGAAGACTGATCCAAATGCCCAGTGAAAGCAGCTAGCCAGCCTGTGACAAATGGCATCATTTTCTCACAAGAAGTAAGGGAATAATTCACTGTTTTCCCAAATTGCAGGGAACATATATGTGCTCTGATTGGTTAAAACCTGAAGGAAAAAACCTCAGATGTTTTTAATGATAAATTAACTTTCAACACATTGATAGAACAACTTAATAAAAATATCTACTCAGTGTTTTAAGGGGTGAAGTTCAGAGCTATTTTCTCTTATGTTATCATTCCTTTATTGAATTCTCTCTTCTTTTGTTGTCTATCATGATGAATAGGAAGTGAATCCATATTTTTCTCCCATCCCCTTCTTTAGTAATTAGCAGTATGTGTAAAAGGGGATTAGTTCATATGAATATGCTCATAATATCACTTAGAAAGATAAATTCCATGCTTTCACAATAGGTTTGAACTTTGAAAAGCTCAAGCATTCTGATTGCCAGTTAAGTTACAGTAAACATCTATTAATTAGAAAACAAAAAAGATACAGTATTGTAGCAAATTTAATTTCTGTATGAACTGAAAGCTTACTCAAAACACAGTTAAACTATCACAAAGAAGAAATATTTCTAAATCCTGTAAAAATACGGATAACCTGGATACAAATATCTGATGATAACTATATCAAAAAAGAAAATTATAGAGCAACTTTATGTACAGTTGTGTGAAAATTATTAATGTAATATTAATATACAGAAACTGACAGCTTCTTAAAAATGTAGTTGTCTTCAGTGTTATTTTTCCCAAGAAATGAAGAATGTTTCAATATTTAATATAATTTACCAAAATTTATAAGAAAAATCACATATCATTTCTATAGTAACCTAGAATTTAACAACATTTTGGATAAAAACAATAAGCATAACATGGTTCTATAGGTATTTCTTTCACTCTATAAAATATATCAATCTCAGCCCCAAATCCACCATCATGCTTGATGGGGAACCATTTGGAGACATGTCTATTACTGTAAAAAAAAAAAAAAAGAATGACAAGTGCCCACTTTTATTGCTATTATTAAATATTTAGGTACTAGTCAATACAATTTAAAAAACTTAGAAGAAAAAATAAAGTAGTTGACAAATCTATTAAATTTGAAGGTGGCACAATTGTATACCTGGAAAACCCAAGAGAATTAACTAAAAACCTAACACAAATATAAAGCAATATTATAGGACATAGATGTGCCAAATCAATATATATAAATTAATAATTTTCATGTACAATATACTGGAATAAATTACCTCATTCAAAATGCCAACATAATAGCTGTTTCTAGGAATGTGCACAATATGAAATGCACAGGATTTCTAGGAAACAAACTTTTAAACAATCATTGCCAACACAAAAGAAGTCTTGAAAGGAAGGAAAGATATATTCTTGACTAGAATGACACATTAAAATAATTACAGTTATTTTTGTAAGGGTGCCTGGGTGGCTCAGTCAGTTATGCATCCAACTTCAGCTCAGGTCATGATCTCACAGCTCATGAGTTCGAGCCCTGTGTCGGGCTTGTGCTATCAATTCAGAGCCTGGAGCCTGCCTCCAATTCTGTGTCTCCCTCTCTCTCTGCACCTTTCCTGTTCACGCTCTCTCTCTCTCTCTCAAAAATAAATAAACATTAAAAAAATAAAATACAGTTATTTTTAAGTATATTCATAAGGTAATACAGTACCAATGAAAATACCAGACACCAGTAGGCTATTTAGGCTATTTATTATTATTATTATTATTATTATTATTAATTTAATTTTTTTACTAAATGAGCTAATTCTAAAATTTATGTGGAAAAAGAACTAAAATAGTTAGGAAAATTCTAAAAAATTAAAAAATAATAAGAGGAAAACAATGTGTGCAATCTCACTTTTTCAGGGACCTAAGTCCCCCCCCTTTTTTTACTTTCTTTTTTACTTTTCCCCCCTAGTTTTATTGAGATATAATTGGCAAATAAAAGTTACATATATTCACAGTGTATAACCTGATATTGTGATATATGTGTACATTGTAAAATAGTTACCACCATCAAGTTACTTAACGTATCCATCATCTCAAACGGTTATCATTTTTGGTGTGTGGTAAGAGCAATTAAAATGTACTCTCTTAACAAGTTTCAGTTATATAGTACAGTGTTATTAACTATAGTTACCATGCTGTACTTTACCTCTTCAAAATTTGTTCACCCTGTATAACGGAAAGTTTATATTATTTGACCAACATTTTCTCATTTCCTCCACCCCCAGCTCCTAGTAATCACCATTCCACTTTCTGCTTCTGAGTTTGACTTTTTCAGATTTATGTATAAGTGAAATGATACAGTGTTTGACTTTGTGTGCTTGGCTCATTCCATTTGGCATAATGTCCTCCAGGTTCATTGCTATTGTCACAAACAGAACATCTTTCTTTTTTATGGCTGAACATATTCCATTGCATAAATATGCCATATGTTCTTTATTCATTCACTGGTCAATAAACAAGTAGGTTGATTTCATATATTGGTTATTGTGAATAATGTTGTGATGAACATGGAGTGCAGATAAATCTTTGAGGAGATGACTTCCCTTCTTTTGGATATGTACCCAGAAGTGGGATTGCTGGATCATACAGTTCTATTTTAAATTTTTTGAGGGATCTCTATACCTGTCCATAATGACTGTGCAAGTTTATATTCCCAACAGTGTACAAAGGTTCCCTCTCTCTTCATATCCTCACCAACACTTGTTATTTCTTATCTTTTTTATTCTAACAGATGTGAGGTGGTATCTCATTGTTTTGATTTGCATTTCCAGATGATTAATGACTTTGAGTATTGTTTTCATATAACTGTTGGACATCTGTCTATATTCTTTTGAAAAATGTCTATTAAGGTCCTTTGCCTGTTTTTATTTTTAGTTATTTACTTTTAAATTTTTTAATGTTTATTTTTGAGAGAGAGTGAGAGACAGAACATGAGTGGGGGAGGAGCAGAGAGAGAGGGAGACAGAATCTGAAGCAGGCTCGAGGCCCTGAGCTGTCACCACAGAGCCCGTCGCAGGGCTCCAATTCATGAACTGTGTAATTATGACCTGAGCCAAAGTTGGATGCTTAACTGACTGAGCCACCCAGGTGCCCCTCTTTGCCTGTTTTTTAATTGGTTTATTTGTTTGCTCTTGGGTTGAGTTCCTTTATATATCTTAGATATTAATCCCTTGTCAGGTGTATGGTTTGCAAATATTTTCTCCTGTTTTGTAGATTGTCTCTTCACTTGGTTGTTTTTGTTTGTTGTGCAAAAGCCTTTTAATTTGGTAAAATCCCATTTGTCTGTTTTTGCTTCTGTTTCTGTGCTTTTAGAGTCATATTAAAAACATCATTGCCTAAATGAATGTCAAGAAACTTTTTCCTATATTTTCTTCCAGCATCTTTTCAGTTTCTGGTCTTATATTTAAGTCTTTAATCCATTTTGACTAGATTTGTGTGTACAGTGTGAGAAAAGAGTGCAATTTCAGTCTTCTGCATATAGATATCCAGTTTTCCCACCACCATTTATTGAAGAAACTGTCCTTTACTCATTGCATATTCTTGGAAGCTTAGTCAAAGATCAATTAACTGCAAATGCATGGATGGATTTATTTCTGAGCTCTCTATTGTGTTCCATTGGTATATGTATTTCTTTTTATGTCAGGCACATGCTGTTTTGATTGTTACAGATTTATAGCATATTTTGAAACCAGGTAACATGATGCCTCCAGCTTGTTCTTTTGGCTCAGCATTGTTGGACTGTTTTGTGTCTTTCACTATTTCTTATGAATTTTAAGATTGTTTATCCTATTTTCATGAAAAAAATCCCATTATAGTATTAACAGGGATTACATCAAATCTGTAGGTCACTTTGGGTAATATGGACATTTTGACAATATTAATTCTTTTAATCCATGAACATGGATATATTTCTATTTATTGCTGTCTTCCTCAATTTCTTTTTTCAATGTTTCGTATAAGTTTCTAATAATTAAAGAAGTGTAGTACCGACACATAAGCTTACAGGAGCCAATGAAACAAAATAAAGACCACAGATAAATTCAGTCACATAAGTTAACTTAGCATATGATTTGACATGGCATCTCAGATCAGTAGTAAAAGATGACCTATTTATTATATTGTGGTTTGACAAATGGACAGACAGCTGGACAGAAAAAAAATCAAGATTAATATATGACTCGCACTATAGGCTAAGGCAAATTACAAATGGATCAAAGATTTAATCTAATAAGGAAGATCTTTCTATGTTTCTAAATCCCACATCCATTTAAAAGATGATAAGTATCACCACATTTTATAAGTTTATATAACAGAGATGTTCAAACAAATTCAAAACATAATAACAAACTGTGAAAATATTTTCATTTACTATCAAATACAAAGTACCATTCTCTCTAATATATAAAGAATGCCTACAAATTTATAACAAAATGATCGGAAATGGAAACTTTGACTAGTAAGTTTACAGAAAAGGAAAGAAAAATGATCTTAAACATATGGCAAGTTGCTTAAACTTAACTCTAATAAGAGAAAAACATATTGGAACAATGCTCGAATGCCTTTTTTTAAAAATGACATGATTAGAAGATTCTAAGTTGTGTCAATTCTGTACCTGTGGAAAGACTGATACTTTCACACATTATTAGTACAACTTCTGTGTTTTACTAATTACCAGTGCACATACATTTAACCCAGATATTCTACTTCTACACGTTTATTCTATACATACACATGTACCAAATGGTGATGTGTACAAAGCTATTTATTGTCCATTGTATGTACTAGCAAAAGCTTGGAAATACCATAATTCCCCAGTACATCCATGACAGAAAAAGTAACATAGCTATATAAAAGAATGAGGAAGCTCTGTATCCTGATATAGAATAATCTGCCATACATATAGTTTAATGAAAAAAGGAAATACCTGAAGTATGTGCCACCGATTGTCTAAAAGGGTTGTAATAAAAAAAAAACCTTATTCATGAGCTTGGGTGGCTCACTCACCTCAATCAGTTGAGTGTCTGACTTTGGCTGAAGTCACGATCTCATAGTTCTTTGGTTCGAGCCCCACATTGTGCTCTGTGCTGACAGTTCTGTAGCCTGCTTCAGATTTTGTGTCTCCCTCTCTCTTTGTCCCCCACCCCCTGCTTACCCTCTGTCTCTCTCTTTCTCGAAAATAAATAAACATTTAAAAAATAGTTATTCACATTTGCTTTTATATAAAAGCATTCTGGAAGAATATCTAAGAACCTAGTGGCAGTACCACCTGAGGTCAGACATGGAGGGGAAAGTCAGTAACTAAGCAGATAGAGTAAGAATAAAAGGGAAGGGTTTTTGGTTATATGATTTTGTATATTTTTTTGATATTTACACTATGGGAACAGCTTATCTATTAAAAATCAATAATCTATATAGGTAATATATATATTATATATAGTTAATATAATATATAGTTAATATATTAACTATACATATTATAGTTAATATATATTATATGTAGTTAATATATATATTATATATATAGTTAATATATATTATATATAGTACATATGTATAGTATAGTCAATATATATTATATATATAGTTGATATATATATATTATATAGTTAATATATATATTATATATATAGTACATATATATATATATATATATAGTACATGGTCATTTCAAATGGAAGTCATTAATTGATATACTTACCATTATTTTATTTCCTTAGAATTCTTCCTTTTCAGAGCACTTGGTATGGTCATTTTTTATGGGTCACTGTTTGGGAAATGGGAAGTAGAATACCTGAATTTAGAAGAGGTAATGCCTTGATTAACTTAAGCAAGCCATCTCACCTTCTAGAACCTCAGTTTTCTGGTCTATACATAGAAGGAGAATTTCCAAAGACTTATCCAGCTTTTAATTTCCATAAATATAGTCAAGTAAAATAAATTGAGTCTTAATCTTTCTAAGCATCAGCTTCCATGACATAGAACCCACTTAGTTATAGGAAATGCAAGTGATGGTGGATGGGCTCTAATTCTAGAACAGCTCACCAACATTCTTTATATAAGATTCATGGTACCAGTCAATACTGATGACATTTTTTCTTCATAAAAGTTGAGTGAAAATCATTTAACATTAAATCCAGTTATTTTTACTGTTTTAATCAAAGTGTATCACTGTGTTGGGAATATGTAAAAAAAAAATAGTGATGTTGAAAATTACCTTTCAGAAGCTTCTGAATTGGTAAAAGGCAATATTTTTATTTATGCATAATTTTTCATAATTGATATTGATCTCTTTTCTCCATGAGTTATCTTTGTGTTGTTTTCTTTTTTTTCCTGTATTTCACTGGACTGTTGAATGAGATAGTATCGTGCACTGATGATCACTCATTGATTGCTCATCAACTCTTGGGTGTAGTCAACATACAGTAACAATCCTTCTCCCCCATTATGAGTCTTAAAGACAATTATTCTGGAATAATTTAATTTACAACTAGAAAGTGCCACTGAGAGTATGTAATGTTAAGAGTTCCAATAAGATGGAGAGTTTAGTGTGCTGTTCACATTTGCCCTCTTTGCTACTTAAATCCGGAATTCTTCAGACCAGTGAATCAGAACAAAGAAACAAACTGAGAAGTAAACAGATGCCTGTCAGAACTGTCGTGTTGTTTTCATGAGTTTGATCTTGTTAGAAAGTTTGACAATAAAAGACTGAAATACATTGAAAACCAGATAAATCTGACAAATCAGTGAAGTCACAAATTAAAGAGGATTTTTTTGATTATATAGCTGTTATGCAGGTTAATAACTCAGGATTTTTAGGAACATTGTTCCTTTAAAAAAATAGAAATCTCAATGATTACTTATAAAAAGTCTTTTAATAACATATATTTAGGTAGAGCTATTATTTTGAGCTAATGCAGGGTCATAATTAAGATCTGAGATTTGAACATCACTGATACCTGTTTTTTGTTTTGATTTTTGATATCCTATCTGCTATTTGCTAACTATGTATTTGATCTTAAGGAATCCCCCCCACCCCACCCAGTTCTTAGTTTCCTTATCTGTGAAATGAAGATGATAATTTGTGATAACTAATGTTATCCAAATAGTTAAACAATATAATACAATTTAAATGATTTATAGTGTGCCTGGCACACATTAAGTAGTATATAAAATGTAGTTACTACTATTTTTGTACATTTTATTAAATTGTTGTTGAATCAGTCTCCATCCTGACAAATTTTTACACAAAGGGTCTATAAGTACTTACAAATAACATGTAGCCAACATTACTTCTCTTTTCTTTACAAATGATACAAATTGCCATGTGCTGTCACTGGTCCATCTTTGGTTTTGTTTTGTTTTGTTTTTTTCCAATTGTAAAAGCACATTGATAAAAGGTGAGATTAATTTTTACTATACAAGTTACAATTAGACAATATGTATCAACTTGGAAACTACTGTGAGGCCATCATCATGGTGGATTGTTTTTGCTGCCATGTCAATTATGGGTGGCAGGCACCAGATGGTTCCTTAGTCATCTGATAGAATTAATGAGCCTGCTCAGTGGCCTCACTCACTACTAGTGATGTTTTAGATTCCATGGGAAGAATTGAATTGAATGATATCCTTTAGAGTACCAACAACATTTTTCAAGGAAAGGGTTCTTAAATAGTGATTCATGAGTCAGCCTGCCTCAGGCTAATCAATCATTATTTAGAGTTAAAAAAGAATCACTTTCAAAGTTTAATTTCATCTTCAAAATCATCCTTTGACATTAGAACTATTAATAATTATGAAAGTAGTAATAAAATTAATTCTAATAAAATAATAGTTCATTATTTCTGTGTATTTACTATACTCCAAGAGTTATGCTAAGTGATTTCCATTATCTTATTTACTTATCCCTCAAAAGAAATAAAACCACTATGGAATAGACATCTTCCCGCTTGTTAGGTAGAGAAACTGAGGCTAAAGAGTGATGCGATTTCTTCAAAGTCACCCAAATAAACTGAGCTGGTTTAAACAAATTCATTTCTTGTGAAGTCCCATTTACTGAGTTCCCTAAGAATGCCAAACTTTGCATTTGGCTCTGGGAATAGAGAGCTAGATAAGAGAAACATCTTGACCTTCAACATGTAGTTTTCATGTCCTCTTCAATGGAACAGGGCAAGGCAGGCTAAATGAGGAATTCAAGCCATAACCTCATCAACACCTTTTTTGGAAGGTAAGTGGGTTGCTTATGACTGTAATTCATAGTATTTAGTGACTTGTGCATTGAATATTTGATCAAGCTATATTCTTAACAGCAGTAACGATTAGTTGTATCCCACAACTAGAATCACACCTGACAAATGATAGATGGTCAGTACAGAGTTGTTGAATGATAGAACAAATGAATAATCTACTCTACATTGAACCTGCACTAAGGAGGCTCCTGGACCCTCAGGGCACAAAGTCTTTCAACTTTTGGTAGGGTTTCAAGAGCAACCTAATGCCATTTCTTCTATCATGTAATCACTTCAATATATTGTTGGCCTTTCCTCTTGCAGGCATGTCTGCCTGATGACTGATCTAAATGGCATCCTCTTTATATTTAAAGAATTTTCCCAGCAGGTCTTTTTGACTCCATTATCTCTGTTTTGTATGAAATAAAAGCTACTCATTGTTTCCCTGGTTTTTGAGGCCCTGCTTTTTTTAAGGCTAATGGTAAGCCCTGGTAAGAATGACAGACATGGTTGGGGCGCCTGGGTGGCGCAGTCGGTTAAGCGTCCGACTTCAGCCAGGTCACGATCTCGCGGTCCATGAGTTCGAGCCCCGCGTCAGGCTCTGGGCTGATGGCTCGGAGCCTGGAGCCTGTTTCCGATTCTGTGTCTCCCTCTCTCTCTGCCCCTTCCCCGTTCATGCTCTGTCTCTCTCTGTCCCAAAAATAAATAAACGTTAAAAAAAAAAAAAAAAAAAAAAAGAATGACAGACATGGTTTCAAAATCTCACTGGTCTCATAATCTTTTTTTTTTTTTTTTTTTTTTTTTTTTTTAAAGTAAGCTCTATGCCCAACGTGGGGCTTGAACTCAGGACCTTGAGATCAGGAGTCATATGCACTGACTGTTCCAGCCAGGCACCCCACTGGTCTCATATTCTAATGAGAAAGACAGATATATACTGGGAAGGGATAAATGCAGGCTTGTTTCATGGGAAAATATAATAAAACAAATTAAATTGATCAGACAATCTAGAAACAGTGTCCTCTAAAAGATTCAATATTCTGTACTTGAGCTGTCTTTTAAAAAAGAATGTGTTTTATTGTGCTTATAAAAGTTATAAACATTAAGGTGGTCATGGGAAAGGTACCTATGAAGATACCTCCTTTGGCCCTCATCAAAGGCCAAATACAAAAAGATCTCTATTCTTAATGTAAATTGGTAAAAATGGGGCATTGATATCCACAGCCTTTTATTCATGAATACTTATAAAGACGAGATGAAGCCAAATAATGCCGCTGGTGGTAAGAATAATGATGCTGCTGCTGCTTATATGCTGGTTATATCCTAAATTCACTAGCAAATATTTATTGCTGATGTACTTTGTGTTAGATATGGCACTGAAAGTTGACTTGCTCTTGGTCCTCATAGGCTTAATAGTCTAGCAGAGCACAAATCTATTGACAAATAATAATTGATCTGGAGAATGAGTGAGAGCATCTCTGAGGAGGAAGTAGCAGATACCTGAAGCAATATTAAGTCAAACTAAAAACATTTCTCATGGAAGAAATAGTGTGCACAAAGCTTTTTGGCTAGAAGGAAATAGGTAGGCTGTACAATGGGGA
Source organism: Lynx canadensis (assembly GCF_007474595.2). Taxonomy (NCBI): domain Eukaryota; kingdom Metazoa; phylum Chordata; class Mammalia; order Carnivora; family Felidae; genus Lynx; species Lynx canadensis. The sequence goes on from NC_044303.2 coordinate 165,595,646, forward strand.
AAATGACTAAGAGTGCTCTTAATTCCTAAAAACAGCAATAATGCCCAAAATAATTTACATAAATCTTCTATTCATTTCTATCTGGCATGATTCATTTATTTTTATATAATTTTTGTGAAGTTAATAAGGATTCTCAAATGGCATCACTCTGACTAAAGGTGTCTCACAAGATTACACTGAAATTCTATTATGAAAAAATTCTTTTATATCTCAACTTTAATTGGCCTCTGGATCTTGAGATTCTGTGACTCTAATTTATTCCAATGTTATTATAACCTGAAAGAAAGTAGTGATAATATTATAGATAATGAACTCTGAACTTCAAAATATATTGGATATTATTTAAAGGTCCAATAAAAGGCATAATTTATTATAGTATGTCTGTATTCATTTAAGTAATGTATACCTTTACAGGATGATTTTCCACAAAAATTAGTTTTTCTCTAGTTGTATACTCACATTTTATATGACAAGCAACTCTATTAGACTATCAAGCTTTCAACTAGAACAGCATTGAAAAAAATCTGAACAGAATGCAAAATGGAGAAAAACATCTCTGTGACAGCTAAAACATAGGGTTTTCACAAGAACATTTTTGGTATTGATTCTTGAAAGCAAAAATCATTTCCACAATGGGCAGATTCTATTGGCTATAGCAGTTAACATCTTTCTTTTCTTCTCATTGCCAGAGTCTATCAGAATAGTTTAATATGAGGAGAAAAGATCTCAAAGAGACAAAATTGAAGAAAACTGAAATTGCTTGAGCTCGTTAAACGTGTGGGTTTTTTTTTCCCAGTGCTGTTAGAGGCTTTTTTTTTTCTCATTTAATCTCAAATTACTAAAAGCATTTGACATTTGCATACTGTCTTTCCCTCAAAGATTTTAAGTTGTTAAAAGAAAAACCAAATGTATATGGATATTCTAAGAACAGAGGCCTTTAACAAATCACTAACACTGTTAAAAAACTGTAGTGCAATAATATGCAGAGGACAGGCTGACTTGCAGGAGACATTTTTAGAAGACTGAATGGGAAGAAGAGATATCAACATGGAGGAGAGGTGACTTGATAGACACGAAAGACTTGGTAGAGATACCAAAAAAATTAAAAAAAAAACAACTTGTTATATGAAAACCAGAGAAGATTTTGCATAAGATCTTTGGATTTTGAAAACTAACTGAAAACATTTGAAGTTGAGCAGGGAAGGGGTGTGAAACTCACGAGAGGAGCTGAGGGTGCTGTGAGCATCAATACACATTCAACTTGGTGAAAAAATGGGGCCACTATCTCTAAGGCAACAAAAGCAAGCCATGGCTTTTGGGGACATGGTTTGGGGACATGGCACCATGTGAAGAGGGAAAGTAGAGTTACCTGGAATGCCATTATCAACTTCAAAGTAAATATATAACTGTGTTAATTGAATTATGGCTATGGTTTGTGATCCACACGCATAACAGTTGGTTCTTCCCTGGGTAATGACAAACACTGGAATCATCAGTATGCAAGACTCATTTTATATTTTGTCCTTCCTGGAAGCTATAGAAAGAAAAGCTACTTTCAGTCTCCCAGAAGGAAATAGCATATAATTTGGACTAAAATAGATCAAGGTAAAAATCTCATCTTTATCCAACTTCTGCAGATCATAAAACCTCTCAGTTTCCTCATCTCTGCTATGGAAATATGTTAATGAGGTCAAGAATAGAAAAGAGCTAAGGGGAATATCACTCTTATTAAATGTCAACCGTATCTTTCCTTCCCCTTTTTTTTCCATTTCATTTCCACTGGGTCATTTAGATTCCCATCTCTTCACCCTTAGATTACAGCAAGTTATAATCTCTGTGCTTCCTGGTTTTCTTTCTGAACGGTTTTGAACTGTGTTCATAACCAGCATATGCAAAATCAACCTCGTTTTGTTCTAAGTTCATTAAGCTACAGTGACTTCCTCAGTGAGTTAAACTACTCTGTATAGCTTGCAAAGCCTTCAGTACACTTGTTTCCTATGTTCCCAACATTTTATTTCTAATTGTTAAGTCACATGAATCCCAGCCATCTCTTTCTCTGTTATCCACATTGTCCTTACCATCTCCTCTGTCATCTTCTCGATGATTTCACATTTTCAAAAATTTTTGAGGCTCAATTCAAGATCTGGTTCTCCATTGAAACTGTATTTGAGTGTCTAGGCTCAAATGATTTCCTCTAACTTTGATCTTATTACATTTAAACTCAAAACCATAAAATGATATTTACCCATTTAAAAAATGGGGGTTAGCTTGTCACCACAAATAGATTTTAAATTCCCAGAAACATGGACTTAATTTTTTTTTTATCCATTATAGAGCCTAGCAGAGTTCTGAGTGCATGACCACCAATTCAATAAATACAGATTGGTTATATCTGAAGGTTTCAGATAGCTTTCTTAATATTAAAACTGGATTGCCCTTGAAAGGCTGTTCAGCAGTAGGTTCTGATTAAAATAGTCTGTTCATTTACAACAAGGGGAGGTTTCCAGCTGATAGATTTTATTACCTGTTATTTAGACAATGCAAACACTGTAACAGAGAGCATCTTGTAAACAAAATTTGCCTTGACTATTGGGCATAACCAACTTTAACTGCTACTTTCAATCTCCCCTAAAGGCTCAGAGGGGAACTGAAATGTGAAGTGTTTAGCAGGGAGATGGACCAAAAATCCAGTTAGAGCAGAAAATAACTTGAGTTAAAAAGAGAAACACAGAAACCATGCCAGCTATAGGAATTATCTGCCCTGTGTCCCTTCACATTTTCCATTTAGCCATGTTTTCATGCCACACATTTTTGTGCCTTTTTAATACTCAAAAGTGTAAATGTAGCTTGCTTAAAAGCGAGGCTTAAACATTTTAGTTTTCCATTGATTTAATCCATTTCTAGTTCTTATCATTTGGATAATCGAAGCCTGCCCACCTCCTTCCTTTCTCCTATCATCTGATTTAATCATAACTTCAGATCATAATTTATAGGTTGAGATTAAACAAATTTTATAAAGGATGGCAAGAGTCAATAAAATTCACAAAGTGAAAAGCTCTCCTCCAAAGGTGAGCTAGACTGTCACTGGTGACTCACGACATAAGTTGCTCTTTTCTTTCTTTTCCAAATTATAAGAAAAAGCAATAAGAGATGGGCTAACAGAGCCATGACTAGACAAGTTGGAGATGTTACTCTGCACATTGAAAAGGAGAACTGCCAGATATATCTTATGGATCACCTAGAATTTTAAAGTAACAGAATTATAGAGTTGGGGTCAGCTTCAGAAATAATTATGTTGAAAGTTTTAAATAATACTGTGTATATTACTTAAATTAATTAGGACTTAAGACTTAGTTTTTATGAGATATGGATAACTATATCTGCCTTTTGATCTTTATAATAATTGAGATAATTGAGAAAGTGATTTGTGAATTACAATGCAAGTTTTATAAATGAATTTAAAAAAAATGAAGTATTGTGATTCCTCAAAAGGTTAAACATAGAATTACCATATAAACCATTAATTCCAGTCCTAGGAATATACACAAAATATCTGGAATATACTGGTATTCAGAACAGTATTTATACATATATGTTCATAGCCAAAAGGTAGAAACAAATGTCCCTTAACAGATGAATGGATAAGCAAAATGAGGCATATCTATACAATGGAATATTATTCAGCCATACAAATGGAATAAAGTACTCATGCACATTACAGTGTGGATAAAGATGACCCTTGAAAGCATTATGCTAAATGAAAAAAGCCAGACACAAAATATTACATATACTCTGATTCCGTTTATGTGAAGTATTCAGAATAGGCAAATTCAAAGAGGAACAAGACAGATTCATGGTTGCAAGGAGGTTTTGGGAGATAAGCATGTTTTATCCTTTACCCTTGCTTTAAAAGGTATGGGGACTCCATTGTGGATACTACAATGTTTTAGAATGAGACAGGGATGATGGTGCAACATTGTGAATTACTAAATGCCACTGTATTATGTACTTTAAAAGGGTTAATTTTATGTTCTGTGGATTTTACCTCAAAAAAAAAAAAAGGAAAAAAAAGATACAGAGTTCAAAATATTGCCATCTTACACAGCTCCTGTTGCAACTGATGGCATAATCTAGTTTAAGTCCTCTAATTTTTAGTTGTACCCTCACCCGTTTTCTCTTCCCACTCCATATTAATCCCACTAATATAAGTAGTAACTCAGAGATCTATCCAACAATAATATCTGCTTTTATTTTTAAGCATGGCCATGTTAATTAGTTGATTTTAAATAAGAAGTAGTGCACATAAATTTAAAGTAAAGATTATAGCTCTCCTGTGGTTTACATTTGAATGCAGTTCCTGTTGAGTTTGCACATTTTTTGTGGAAAAGCCTACACGCTTCAGTTTGTATTCAGCATATCCTCTGCTGTAAATTGTTGGCAGGGAAGAGCTATTTAGCATTAGTCATTTTGCACAGTTTATAACATAATGATTATAATCCAACCCAAAGGACAGAATACTATATTGCCAAGAATGAAAGTAGGCTCACCTTTATCTGTAATGGAGAAACATGTTCTATTTTAAAAAGAAGCAGAAAAAAAAAGCAACAGTCATGGAAGGTCAAAGTTGGCAAAATCTGTTATAGTCTAGCTCAGGAATTACTTTTTGACTGTTGAAACAACTAGTGAATCACCTATGACAAGTCTAATTAAAATAATCTGAGCTATGTAACTGGGTTACTAAGCAGATGGTAGAACTAAAGATGTGCTGAACTAGCCATAAATAACTGAGACAGGAAAAAGCATGAGGGGGAAGCAGTTTGTGTGAGCATACGTAGTGGCCAGTGTGTTAGCATATGCCTTTAGCATTATACCTGTACAAATACACATCGTGAGATATATGACATTATCCTTGGAAGCTGAACATTTTAGATGCTATAAAGATAATCCATAAAATGTACCTGAGCCTTATGACATAATAATCTATTGAAGAATGATATAAAAATGAAAGCATATATAAACGAAAAAGATAATCAGAAGGTAACATAAGGGTTCATAGTCCCTATGAGCAGTAAATTGATAGTAGTAATTTGATTATATCATTTCTCATCATGAAGACAATATTCACTGTCATCATGAAATCTGTTTCTCTGTGTGCTCAGCCTTCCAACAGAACGGAACTAGACTCTGATTGGAGTTTAAAATGTTAACGGGGGAAACAAGCCTTTACAATTATCCTGTCTAAACCATGCAATAGTTGGGAACACTGTACGACAAAATTGCACTGCACCGTGTTTACACAACATACATTTCCAGAGGACGTTCCTTGGCCTACACTGTAACCAATGACACGCAACCAAATGCAGCACATCAAAGGCTCCCTGGGGAGAAATGGGTGAAGTAGACCTCAGATCTGCTGTGAAACATATTCTCTGGAAACTAGGGTGTAAATAAATAATGTAGTCAACCTAATCTTCTTCTGTATTGCTCTATTTTTTCAACATGTGTCACAAATAGTAGTGAAGTTTGAATATTAAACTGAACCACAGATGTCATCTGCTGAAGGATATCCTGGCAGTCTTACCTAAAGGTAGTGCTGGCTTTGGTGATACGATGCAAAAGCAGCAATGAAAAGTCATGGGATTCCAGAGGAATAGTATTCAATGTTTTCTTCTCCTCTCTCATATCCTTCCTGTGTAAACACAGTATGGAACGGGCAACAATCTAAGGCAATGAGAGAGCAAATTTTAACTTAACTGTAGGAAGGCGTACCAGCTCTGCTACCTGATGCTTACCTACACAACCACTGGAATCACCTCCATCAAGTTTTCTCGCCTTCATTTCCCTTGCACCCCTATTATTCTTTGTCATTATCACATTATCAGTATTCACATCCCATAATTAAATTTTTGTGAATCTGTAAGAACTCATTTTCCAAAGGAATGAAAGAGAAAATAAAATGCAGTGATGCACAGTGGCATGGAATTAGCCCCAAACCTACTTGCCCAAAATGTTAGAGCTCTAAGGTGATGTGAGGTTCTTTAATATCTGCTGATTTATAAATGGACTCCTCTTTTTTTTCCTACTCTTTTCTATTGGATATGTACATTTTCTATTGATTGTAGACTTTTAAAAGTACTTCCTTCAAGTAACATTTAGTTAGTTTGTTCCTACTTAAAGAATATGTAATAGCTGGCATACATGTTTATTTGATTGCCAGCAAGTTCATTAGTGAACACTTTTGGGGAAAGTGTGTTTGATTCCTGTTCTGATTAAAAATATGTCGAGAACATCTGAGGTTTGGTTTGGGGAACTGAGCGAATGTCTGGGTGTTATGAGTGGAAGAATGAGAGTTAGCTAACCATACTTAAGAGTTATTGCAGAAGATTAGGAATAAAAGTTACTTAAAAATTTGAAGTATCGGGGCGCCTGGGTGGCGCAGTCGGCTAAGCGTCCGACTTCAGCCAGGTCACGATCTCGCGGTCCGGGAGTTCGAGCCCCGCGTCGGGCTCTGGGCTGATGGCTCAGAGCCTGGAGCCTGTTTCCGATTCTGTGTCTCCCTCTCTCTCTGCCCCTCCCCCGTTCATGCTCTGTCTCTCTCTGTCCCAAAAATAAATAAACGTTGAAAAAAAAAAATTTGAAGTATCATCTGATACCTCATGAAAACACTGACATTTAGGAAATAAATAATGATTCTAGAATAAAACAATGATTCCATAATAGTTACAATAAAAGTATTTCATTTAAAATTTTTTATTTCTGAATAAACTCAGATTTCCAATTGAGGACATTTTTCACTGCTTTTTGGTTGTGCTCTCTCTCTTTCTCAGGTTTTAGGGCCCTTTTGTGTTTTGATGCTGCTTTGGGGGAAATGGTCTTAATTTTAACTCATCTGACTGTGCTCTTAAATATTTCCCCGATTGTATAATTATTTATTATCTTTCTTAAGATAATATAGTTTAAAGAAAGTTTTCATCCACTCTACTAGTGAATACAGCTTTGTGAAAACTGTCTGGCTAATACAGATATTCTTAAGTGGAGTGGAGGGAGGAACAATGGAACAATTGGAAATGATAAGAAGTTTCTAAAAGTGAAAACAGAAAATGGACCAACAATGAAATGTAATTTTGGTTTCATGAAGGCTTAAAGAATGATAGCCTTTATGAGGAATTGATAAAATTAAATTTTAGAGGCAAGGAATGTAGAGGTCTATAGAGGAAGACTTATCCTTTCTGTTAAGACTAAAAATGATAGCTCTACTTAAATCTCTTTTGGCACTAGAAAAATCTTGTGAAATTGAGTTTCATATTCCATTGACATGTCAAGATATCTTATTCACCCGAGAAACAGTTTCACCTAAATATATGACTTGTTCTGCACCATCACGGGGCTTAATTTAAGCATAGCACTTCTACTTTCAAGGAGCATGATGCTTGTATCAGCTCCATCAGGGTTACAAGGCAAGTGGAGAATTGAGGCCATCAATTTTAAAGCCATAGAGTTGAAAAGTCTAGTTTTTAGAAAGTGACTTAAAACGTCTTGTATGGGCTGTATTTATTGGTTTGGTGCCACAGAATAATGAAATTTATGGAAGAATTACTTTGTCTGAATTTACGACTAAATTGGTAAGCTTAACTTGTCATTCATTTACAGAAAGATCTCATGTGAGAGTTCAGTATTAGAAAAGACAGAGGTCATTTAAAAATGCATCTAAAGGTTACTAATTCTAAGCTCTCCCTTTTATATAGTAAGGGTGAGTACAGTCCATGTTTTAAGTAGTGATAGAAGAAAAATGAATATATAAATAAATTTTTAAGAGTAAAGATAAGAAAAAAAGCAAGGCCCTAATGAAAGGTAACATTTTGCTTTCAAAATGAAGCTAGTTTGCTTTTATTGAAATCTCACATTCAATTAAAGGAAACTGAAAGATCCAAATCACCAGTACTGAACCACAGCAACTCCCAGAAAGGATCACACAAATACACTTTCAGGATATTTTAATTAATAAGTGAATTCACTTGGGTGACTTTGTCTCTGTGTCAAATATTTAGGTGAGAAAATGCAGCTGATTATACCCTGACAATTACTGTGGCCAGGGAAATGTTACCGCATTCTTCAATTTATGGTACTGAAGAGCATCCAGAAGGTAATATGAATAATCAGTAGATGGTATTAAAGGAGTAACTGCTAATGGACTTTCTGTTGAGGGGAAAATTATACAGGGCTAATATCTTTACAATTGAAATATGAAGCAATCTATTTTCTTTTTTTGAGAGGCAAATAGACTTGTATTTTATTTAGGCCATTGTATTTAGGTTCTTTTATATAGCAACCTTAGCCAACACCCTAATATACCATCTGTACCTCTAACCTACAGTCGACCTCTAGCGAGACTCGGACCTATAATTCATCTTAACCAGAAGCAATCTGTTTTCATATCACTGCTTCCAATGATTGTTAGTTTGGTCTGTAGGTCTTTCTTGTTGAGGAAGTGGCGTTCTCATTACTTAATAGTCTGCATGCAGTGGGAAAGGATGCCCATCTTGAGAAAGAAGTAAAATTATTCCTCCAAAATACTAATTCATTTTCTTTATTTTGAAAACCACTTGTTAAGCATTTATTTTGCCAACAAATATTCTAGGCTCTCACAATAAGAGTGATTCTGCAAATTTCTTTCCCTATGGAGAAATATTGCTTATGCAATTTGATGCACTACTATATATCTGAGTATTTTATTTCTCTGCTAGAACTTTTGGGATGAGCAGCATGGGAAGGCAGCTCCAACTTGTTTATAGTATGGACCATGATTATTAATTTACTGTTTGTGAACCTAGGATTTCGAGGTTCACTCTAGGATTTCATCTCAAGACCAAAGAAATACAAACCAACAATGTTGATACAGAAAAATCAATAAACAAATAAATACTCTTTTCTCCTAAAGTCTGGCGAAGGTCATTCTGACACTTTTTGAGACAGCAACCTATTAATTAGTACAATCCACTTGTGGTTTTGAATATGAGATAACATGTTCAGCAACAAGAAACCTTGTTAGCAATTTTCTCAAACCATCACATTCAGGGTATCCTTAGTAGTCAATACCATCCTTTTGGACTAGCATTTTTTCTGGAAGGTGATAAGGTAAAACTATGACAGTTCTGATAGGGTTTGTGCTCTCAGATTCTTTAAACACTGCTGGAGTAAATGTAAATCCTTTGTCAAAACCAATACTTGTCAGCTACCCATGTGTTGCAAATAACTGCAACAGAGCTATTATTTTAGAGTCTGAAGTGTGAATTGGATTTAGAAGCACTTCCCATTATTTTGAGGTAAAATCCGTTATAGTCAAGATATACTTTCATTGCATTGGTCCAGTTCTATCAAAATGGAATCTTAAGCAATACTTTTTGGTCATTTTTTACCAAAAAAAAAAAAAAAAAAAAGTAGGAGAATTTGTTTGGTGATTATACCCATGCTGAAAATATGTAATTTTTTAAAGGAAATTTGAATTTGAATATGAGCTAAATCCTCTCTCTAGATATTTCTTCTTCATGCCCTATGCTAATTGAGAACCTGTTTCACAACATTTGTACTCTGGGACTCAGTCTAATGAAGAAGTTGCCTTCTGGAACATTGCCAATTAGTGTTTCATAGGACAGAGATATTTCAAACCAACATCTGGCATTGAAAAATATTCTGCTTGGAACTGACACACACCAAGTCTGATAGCCAAGATTGATTTCAGTAGGGTGGGGATATATAACCTTTCCACAGTGAGGAGTACCATGGAAAAAGAAATTAGAATATTTGATACATAATATTTACATCTACCTTGGTGGTAAACTGTTGGAAATTAAATGACATAATGTCTGTCATGTGATATTTTATAGTCAGTCTTTTTCTAACAGTCATGAGCAAGAGGAGTTTATATTTACTTTGAAGTGATAATGCTGGTATAAAAGACTTATGACTTTGTCATAAATAGCACATGCCATCTTAGCAAATCCACTGAGTATTGCTAAAAGGGTACATTGTGAAATACTGTATAACAGTTATCTTTGTAAAGGCGGAAAAAAGTACTCTATAAATGTATCAGTATCAGGAAGGTTTGAAAATCTTATTTTGATATTGAGAAACCTAAATTATACCTCATTATGACATACCCACGGTGAGCCAAATCCCAGGAGCATTGATGTGACAGCTAAACTTGTGGCGCTAAGTGATACACTCCCCCATTTTTTTTTCACTCAAAAACTCCTATATCCTATAAGAATCTATCTGAAGTCATTCTGATGGTCAGTCATCTATATGTTCTATGAACATGACTCTGAAATTTAAATATTTGAAAGCCTTAGGGTTAATAAGTGTGCTTGTTGACATCTGTAACTTTTTCCCCTAAAAAATAAGAATGGAGACACAGGGGTTTGGAGAGTCACCTCAATAAAAGTTCAGTGTCCAGACCTGTGCTAATTTTTAGGTATGGAAGGCACTGACTAAAGAGGTGGTCAGTTCCCTAGGAGGAAGGACCATGCAACATGACAGAACATTATAGGCTGTGAGATTCCCCCTCATATCACTGTACATTTAAGAAAGGGGAATTAATACACATTTGAAGACCATTGAACACAGAGTTTGAGTGTGAGGTGATATTGATAACTGAAGACCCAAAGCATTACCCAGGCCCCTCTGTGAGAGTAGAAGCTTACTCATGACAGGAAATAAAGGGAGTGATGATTAAATGTAATGGTTAATGTCTAACTAACTCATGGTGGGACCACTCTGTCCATGGATCTAACCAATGATTGTTTCCTCAGTCTCTAAATGTAAAGTTAGACTTCATTTGGCAGTTAGAGTAATACTCATATTGGGTTCTTGGTTTGTGGATCAAGAACTAGGAAACTTGGGGAAAGCCAAGTTGCAACTTCTTAAAATCCCATCCTTCTTCCAGGTAACTTAGTAAACAATAAATGAAATCTCTATCTCAGAGGTATGTGAGAGATTCTTACTACCATTAAAAATCTAAAGGTTGTAGAGGTCATCCTTTTTTTCTTTTTTTTTTAGTGTCCATTTAATTCACTAGTCTGCATCTGCAGAAACTCAGACTATAGAGCTACAGACATAACAGACATAACGGCTCTGGTTATGGCTGCCTTGCTGGATGCATATTTCACCAAAGTTCCCTAGGACCCAGCAACTTCTATGTATAATGCCACTTTAACATTAACATCTCACATCTCAATGAGTTACTGACTTCAGAGGCCTTTCCCCCAGGAATTGCTGTTCTTCCAGCATTATATATGTATGCTATATTTGGCATGGTGCAAACATTGGACAATAATTGGAGAATTAGGGAGAGTCTTTTTTGTTGATGCTGTTTTGTATTTGTTATTGTTTGTCTCTTTCATTAGTAGGTTATGAAAGGAACATGTATATGAGGCCGTGCCACCAAGCCGAAGCTATGTTAGGCTCAAGATAACATGATCTATATGTATTCGTGCTATTTTCATTTCTTTTCACATAATAAAGTGTATAACATTTGTCTTCCTGCCTGAACACAGTTCTTTTTCAGATTAGTTTCTCATATTATTATCATGAATTATGTTTTAGACCTTTTTACTAGATAGTTCACTCTCAACGTAGATATCCTCATTTTCTACTTCTAGATTTAACTTGATCTTTCTTTCTAAAAAGAAAAAACAAAACCAACTACGTTTATGAACTGTGCCAAGCAGAATGGTCTCTCAAAGATGTTCATACTTTAATCCCTGAATCTACTGACCATGTTGTGTTACATGGCAAAGGAATTTGCAGATATAATTGATGTTATGAACTATAAAATGGAGAGGTGATCCTGGATTATCTGGATGGGACTAATCTAATCATATGACCCTTTTAAAGCAGAAAATGTTATGTGCAAGAATCAGACAGAGGCCTCTAGGAGAAGCAAGGGCTTCAGTTGTGCAACTTCGATGAACTGGATTCTGCTAACATTCTGAAGTGAGCATGGAAGCAAATTCTTCCAAGAGACTCCTGATGGGAGTCCAGTCATCTGTTGTCTTGATTTCAGTCTTATTAAACCAGGAACAGAGAAACCAGCCAGGCCAACCAGACTTTTGATCTATAAATTTGTATTATTTTAAATCACTAAGTTTGTGATAATTTGTTACAGAAGCAATGGAAAACTAATAAGTAGATTATCCATAATCACCTTTTTTTGCCCACCCCAGCAAATTCAGTCATCTACTCTGTGCAACCTGTGTATTGTTTTAATGTGCCTACTATTTTATTAGACTGTATAACTTGTTTTAAAATCCCCATCTTTCGGGGTGCCTGGGTGGCTCAGTTGGTTGAGCGTCTGACTTCGACTCAGGTCATGATCTCACAGCTTGTGGGTTCGAGCCCTGCATCAGGCTCTGTGCTGACAGCTCAGAGCCTGGAGCCCGGAGCCTGCTTCGGATTCTGTGTCTCCCTCTCTCTGCCCCTCTCCCACTCGCGCTGTGTCTCTGTCTCTCTCTCTCTGTCAAAAATAAACATTAAAAAAAAATTTTTTTAAATCCCCATCTTTCTAACTAGTGTATGAGATCCTTGAAGGTTGCATTTATGTTTAAATTTCTGATGCCTAGTACAGTAGTGAACTTTTGAAATAAAAAAAAAAAGAACAGTATTTAATAATGGTGCAGGTGGTATAATATTTCACCCACGTATAAGGAATTTAAACACTACATAAGTGATCAAAGCTTAAGTAATTTTCTTTATTGCAAAATATTCCACCTTAGCTTTAAGTGAGTTAGTGAAATATTTTTAATCCAAATGATATTAGTTTTCACATATCAACTCCAAAGTGCACAGAAAACGTTTTGTAGGAACCTATTTACATATTTCTTCAAAAAAATGCATTACATACTGATTCCTAAAAGATTTTTATGCCTCTATATTTCTCCTTGTAATGCTGAAAAAACATTTTTCTATAGAGTAATCATATTTTATAGTCAAACACAGCTTTCCACAGTATCAGTTGTGTGGTTATTTAATCTTAAAGAATATTTCACAGTGGGCCTTCATAGTTGATAATATGATTGTATTACATAAACTGGATATCATCATTACTCATTGCTGAAATCCCTAAACAAATCAGGACTTCAGTCTTGCACTCTTGAGTACTCTTACAAATACCCTACTTTCTATCAGCCCTTGACTTTCTGTATTTAATATCATACCTAGATTTTGTTAATGTGTGCAATACATGTAACCTAGGTAATTTGGCTCCCACATCAATTATTCATTTATAATGTGTATCCCCGTGCTTGGCAAAATCACTCAATAAATAGCAGTACATATTATTGTGGTTTTTATGGTTAGTTGTTAATTAATTATTAATATTTTTGGATTTTCATGTGATCATTTCATAGAGAATGTATATTCTGGATTTTTGACTCTGAGGAGACAGAATAGGCAATCATCTGAAATCATGTTTGACATGTGTCCCAATTATTTATTGATCTGTAACAGATTACTCCAGAAGATAATGAGTTAAAACAATGATCTTCCTAATATAGCTCCCTTATTTGTGGGACAGGAATTCTGGCTGGACTTGATGAGTGAGTCTTCTGTTCTATGTGGTGTCAAAAGGAGTCACTTGGTGGTACTCAGCTGGCAGGCAGGCTAGTCTGGAGGGTACAAGATGGCCTCAGTTACATGTCTGGTGTGTTTGCAGGGATGTAGCTGGAGGGCTTGTCTCAGCTCGTGCTATTGACTTAACTGCCTGCAGTAGACTTTAGCATGGTGGTGTTAAAAATTCAGACTTCTTAGATGGTGGATCTGGATACCAAGGGCAAGTATATTAACAAACACATGAGAAATTGCAAGGCCTTTTGAAGTGCAGTATTGAAATTCTCATGGTATTCTTCCATTATAATCTCTTGGTTGATACAGTCACAAGCTCACCCAGATTCAGAACAAGGGCATATTCTATAGGAAGAGCATCAGAGGATTTATAATCATAGTTTAAAACTCATATGATTGCATTTGGGGGGACACTCTTATATCTGGGAAATTATCTATTCCTAATAAAAACACTGTTTCACTTAAACCAGAATCTGTGTAACATCTGTGTTATGTAGTGAAAAATAAAAATAAAGTGGAACTTTCTTCAACTATTTCAGTTTTTTTATTTATTTTTGAGGGAGACATACATATCATCATATAACTTTTATATTAGAAATTTCTTTCAAAATAAACTATTAAAATACACAGTACTGTTTTGTCATTGTAGATAGTGGTTTTTACTATCTGTTTTGAGAGTCACTTGTATGTTATATGAACCGATAACTAATATTATAGATGCAAAGAATTGTTTTCTATAACACCGTAAGTTTACTTGATCTTCATCTTAAGGGGAACAGTAAGAATTAATGTACATGGCACAAGAAGTAGGACTTTTAGTTTCTTGGAGAAAAGTAAGTTTGACAATATTACAGCATATAAATTACAAAAAAGTTGAATGAATATCACCAGTGATTCCCAAAGCAGCAGAAGTGTGCAGAAGTTCTGATTGGGATCTCACATTCTATCATTTTCTAAACACTTTGAAGTGAAATTGCCCTTTGCTTTGGGTTGTTCAGATCCTCCCCTCTCCCCCACTCCCAGAGAGTATCCTAAGCTTGTTAACAGAAAATAAATTTGTTGGATACCAATAAGAAAAAGGCAAGGAGGGCATCTGGGTGGTTCATTTGGTTAAGTTTCCAACTCTTGGTTTCAGCTCAGGTCATGATCTCATGGCTTCATGGGTTGGAGCCCCCACACTGGGCTCTGTGCTGGTGATGTGAAGCCTGCTTGGGATTCTCTCTTTCCCCCTTTTCATCTCCCTCTTTCTCTGCCCCTCCCCTACTTGCGCTATCTCTCTCAAAATAAATAAATATATAAATACTTAAAAAAAAAAAGAAAAGAAAAAGAGGCAAGGAATTCACAGTCCACCAATAACATGGTTGTTTACTAATACAAAACTATTCTTGGTTAACTCCATTCTGAAACACAGCAGAAAACAACTACACTAAAAAACAAACACATACACACAGACACACACACACACGCGGTAACACACGAGGGTATTAATCTCTACAGTTGTAAAATGAACTAGCATTGAATAATTTCAAGTTTGCATTTTTAATTAGGGTCAAGAAAAAATCTGGTGAAATACTCAAGTGGCTTAACTTTTTGTTCTTTGCAAACTGGTACAGCCACTCTGGAAAACAGTGTGGAGGTTCCTCAAAAAATTAAAAATAGAACTACCCTACGACCCAGCAGTTGCATCACTAGGAATTTATCCAAAGGATACAAAAATGTTGATCTGAAGGGGAACATGCACCCCAGTGTTTACAGCAGCAATATCAACAACAGCCAAATTATGGAATATAAACCATATAAAATAAGTATAAATAAATACACCAGATAAATAAAATACACAATATAAAATAAGTATGATATCAGTGGCATATATAACAAAGAGGTATCATGCATACATGTTGGCATGCATGTCTGCACACACCAAATTTTCTATATCCTTCTCCAAGGTTTGGAATGAGAATATTCTCCTATGCCTTCTTTTAATATCCCTATTTTTTTTCCATTACAGTACAAACTGTTGATAGCTCTTAATATAGTATATATTCAATTGAATGTCTATTTACATAAGCAACAAAAATATGTTTTCATATAATGATGTTATACAATTATAATCATATAGCATAATGTATGTAGAGTTGAGGTTAAGACTATAAAAAAAAAATTCTCATTGTGATAGGGTATTCAAATACTGGCAACCATGTACTACAGGCCAAAAGTGGTAAATGTCACTTTCTGTGGATTACACTCAATATGTGAATAGTTATAAATGGTTAGCATTATATCTTAGAACTAGAAGCAAGTGGCAAGATCATCTAATCCAGTACCTTATTTTCGTCAAAGTAGATATGTGCTAAGAATATCTCACTATTCTACAGTTGTAAATTACCTGGACCCTGTAGGCCTGTATTTTTGCCAGTAGGTAATAATGTTTAGATGAATATCATATCATTAATATTTATCATAAATTTGAAAGCATTTTTCTGAATTGGAAACAGTAAGTCAAAACCAAACCAATTGTATCAACAAGAACAAAGTATCTTTGATATTAGGAAACAGTTAACAAGCTATGCACTAAATACTCAAAGATTTGTTCCTAGAATGGAAAAATAAAAATTTAGGCTCTTTTTAAATAAAAGACATTTGTATTATAGTATAAAATGTTATCACATTACTGACAGACATGAAAAATTAAAATTGGAAGTTACCTTTCAGGAAAAATATATAAAACCAGGTCATCTTGAGTATTTATAGATTTATTATATGCATTTTGTTTTGCCATAGTTTTAAAATTGGCAGATGCATTATCATTATATTTAGTAGCTTAGGAAATAAAATTTGTACCTATGATTTTGTTCATTTTATAGATCTCACCTATATTAAGCAGGAATTGTTACCTTACTTTATAATCAATTTTATATAATATTTAAAATATTTAAAACCATTCAAGATATAAGGCAATGGAATATTAACAGAACACAAACTTTCTTCTCTATCTATTCTATGCAGACAAACCCAATTTGAATCTTAATTCTTCCATAGATAGTGGTATTGGACAATCTACTTAACTTCCTTGACCTTCAGTTTCCATCTCTTTAGAAAGTAGATAATAATAGAAAACACTTTAAAAAGTTGTTATAAGGATTCAGTGAGTGCATATGATTGCAAATGAATATACACTTATGCCATCTAATATGAAACAAAATAACTCAGCTCTGAGAGTCAGAAATGGCTGGACCTTGTCTCTGGAGGGATCTATTGCAACAACTTAGCTAACATTATTATAATCTATCAGGAACCATGAGTACCCTTGAATTCTAATTCTTTTTTGTAGCTAATCAAAGTTGGGGGGGGGAATGAAACCTCATGATTGCAATTAGTAAGTGACAGTAAATAATTCAGCTCAGCAAAGATGTCAGGGTATATTGGGGGTAAAAAAAGTGAAACGGGTATTCTTAAGTCTCTTAAAATAGGATTGCAATGAGCAGGATACTAGTGAGAGAGGATTAGTAGATTTCCCTCCCCCAGTCACAGATTTGCTTTCTTCCATCACCTCCCATCACCCATCCTCCAAAATACAATTAATTTAATATAACTATTTATATTTTTGGAGTTTTAACTCTTCATTTGCTTTTAGTATGACATAGTGTCTCACAAATGAGATTTTTGATATTAATCATATATACAGTACCTGTGTTTCTCAGATCAAGAGGAGGAAAAAGGTGGTCCTATAATAATTTCAGTTCATATAAACCAAAATATTAAGTGTCAGACTGTCAGAAAAAAAAAGCTGATTTTTTTCTGAGATTACAAAGGACAGAGAACCTGGGACTGGATGAGATTAAAATAATGCTGCCATACCAGTCATCTTGACAATTCTCAATTCCCACAATTCTGGTTTCCTAGGAGAAACTGATAGAAATAGCTAATCAAACCATCATAGCACCACCATGGTTCAGAAAGGAAACCTCTAACTCAGTAGATGAATGAGAATAGGAGATGTCTGGGGGTGCCTGGGTGGGTCAGTCAGTTAAGCATCAGACTTTGGCTCAGGTCATGATCTTGTGGTTTGTGGGTTTGAGCCCCACATTGGGGCTCAATTGCTGTCAGCTCAGAGCCTGCTTTGAATCTTCTGTCTGTCTCATTTTCTTTGTCCTTTCCCCACTCGTGCTGTCTCTGGTTCAAAAATAAATAAACATTAAAAAAAAAAAAGAAAGGATGTATCTGTGAATAGGAAGGACTGTGTTAGAAATACTGTCTGAAGCTTGGAAATAGGTAGAAGATATTACTCGGTGTTCTTTCAGCATGGCTCTGAGTTAAACCTTTGATTTATTTTATATCGACTAGGCTACTTTTCAACTGTGTAGAAGTAGAGTTTAACATGTAGAATTTTGTCTGGGAAAGATACAAATAGTTTATTTTGGCAGAAAAGACAACCCCAAATGTAGGATATTAAGCAGTTTTGTATATAACCCAACAATTATATACTAGCATTCCTTTTATTAAATCATCCATAAATAACCAGTTTCTTAAAAGTTCTTTGAACTTTTTTAATTGCTATCTTGGTTTCTTATTAATGAGTTGAATAAACCCTTATACACATGTTCATGTTGTATTCACATGACAATTACAATGTTATTTTTTTGAAAATTACACTTTATGTTCCTCTTGGCAAAGGACTAAAAAGATCAAAGCAGACAAATGTTAGAGAACTAACACTATTTATCATATGAGTATTCAAGGAGAAAGAGTTCCTACTTGTTAATCAGCTCCTGGATGCTCCATTATTGTGAAGATTCCAGGTTATTGTCAAACAGGAAAATTGGAAGAAGCAAGAGGGGATAAATCGATGCACATTAAAAAAGCAGAGCCAGGTAGCTGACAGGTGAGATAATAGAAAGCCTCATCAGCTACATTCCAGGGAGAGGGTATTTCTTTCTATATTGGAATTGAGGAGACTTCGGCGTAGTTATGATAAAACAGAAATTATAAAGATTGACGTCAATAGCCAAAAGACACTATTAGGGGATTGTGTTGTGCTTAGTGAAAATACCTTTAAAAAAAAATTTGTGTGTGTGTGTGTGCAAAACTAACCACAGAGAGACATTATGTGGGTTTTACTTTCTATTATTTCTTTGAAAATGTTAAAGCAACTTCTTAGGCAGAATATATTTGAGTATGCATCCAAAGTTTTATAAATTTCCTTGGGAAATATGCTTCTGGGAATGCCATTCAAATATTTACATTTGATAGAGTATTTTATAGGGAGAAAAAGTAACTAGATTACATTGTTAACACACGTATAAGAAGGGAAGACTTTGCTAAAGATTATTAGGGTAGTAATTAGACTGGTTAAAGTATCTTGCCGATTTAACCATCTGGTTTGAGGTAGTCGGCTGGTTATAAGCATGATAGCTGTCTAGGTTATACTCTAACATTTTGGAAGTTTCTCTCCAACACATCTAACAATGAAGTTGGCCCCAAATTACCTTCCAGAAAATCACTCAGATATACTTTTTTCAAAGTTGATTGTTAATATCATATTGGACTTTTCTCAGGTTTGGAACAAAAAAATTCTTTAATATGATTACTTAGCTGGGCTTCGTATGTGTTAAATGTAGGTAAAATGCCTGGTACACTTCCTGATAATGCACATTAAAGAAAGAAAAAAGGAAAGAAAAAAAAGGCTTAGTTCTTCCCTAAGAACCAAACATGAGTACTAAGAATGACATTAAATGAATACAAACAACAATAAAATTCTGAAATTCCAAGCAAAACTTTAAAAAACATTGCACATGTATGCATACACACATATACATACACATCTTACAATCTTTGCTTTCATCATTAATTCTAAAGTTAAATGAACAGCTATTGGATGAGAAATAATTTTTTAAATTTCTCTCAGTGTTTCAGGGGCACCCTGTCCAGTAGGCAGTATTTATTTCCTGGAGCAACAGTATCTGAGACGCTTTTCCTAAAATGATCCCTACTATGTTGTACGTGAAATGCCCTCCATGCCTTCTTCACTGTTTCTCAACTCCCAAATTCTATTTTAACACCTATTTTGTTTTTTTAAGTTTTTATTTAAATTCTAGTTAGTTAACATGTAATGAACACCTATTTTAAATGCTGCTTCCATTAAGTGCTCCCTTATTCTCCAGCCTAAAGCATTTCTACCTCTTTTGATGTAGCTAGCACTTTTAATATTTTTCTTAAGGTAAGCATCACTTGCTACCATGTATTAAGTGCATTTATATCTTTCCTTCCCTATTGAACCATAACCTCCTTTATTCAAGAGCATTTCATTCTCTAAACAATTGCATTTTAATTTTGCTCTGTTGCTTGAATCAATACTTTACATCCATATGGCATAATTAAGATTTTTGCAGAACACGACACGCAATCAGGCGTCCTCTGTACTCAGCTAAGGATGATTTGTGATGTTGGTCATCTGTCTTCTCCCCACAAGTGGCAATTGTAGCTATATCTGTTCTTCTTTCTCATTACAGGAGAATATAGCCCCAGAAAGCTGAAGGTGACAGTAGAAGAATGGTAGCAGTTGGGTGTTGCTGCAGTCCTGAAAATTCTTGGTAGGATCTCCTTCCCCACAGGTCAAAGGACTGGAAGGTAATTCCCTTTTACAGTCACAAGCCCCTAAAGCAACCACAGCTTTTCAAGCAAGCAGCAGTATCTTTTTCTTGCTGACAGATATCCTCTGCATGGAGTTTCTAGCACTTGGGCCAGAAACACTATCTATGCCTCATTACCATTTAAATAGGCTGATCAATGAGAATTAGCATGCAATTTGAATTACAACACCCACCTCTTGCTTCTTAGAGCCCGGGTGCTCCAGCCTCTTTAACTAGCTGCTACTTTTTCCAGTGAGGATTCCTCCTTCTCTTCAAATCTGAAAACAGGTGTATGCCTTTGCTTAGTGTAAGAACTTAAATGGAGGGATTGATCTCTGGTTCTGCCTGTTCTTCATCTGTAAAACTTATTGTCCTGTTAAAACACCAAATATGCAATAGCGGCCCCCTCAGCCAACTCCTACAATGAATACTCTGATTCAATGTCACCCTTAGTTTTAAGTCTATAATCTTATTACACCAATTTAACCAATAAATAATGTTATCATTTTGGGTCAGTGGACACACTATCTTGGTCAGGGATTCAAGGACTGTGACGGCTACTCAATAGCCGTAGTAAACTTGGACAAATAAATAGAAAGATGAAAAAAGAAGAAAAGAAATAAAAGCCATTTAATTCACCACATGAACACTTCATCTTTCCTGTCTTGCCTATGTCATAAAACTTTATGAAAATTAATTATGCAGTAATATGTGTAAAAAGCTTTATACATATTACAATACCATGCAAACATATAGTTATATTGTCATTACTCTGTATACACAGATATATTGCATATAATATAGATATTGAAATATATATTTATTTATATATTATATAAAATTTATATTATTACATATAACATATAGTTATATATATTATACTATATATTATAAATATAATTAACTCTTATGATAGTATTATTTTACAATTTGACACACCTTATTATTATCATTTATATTGGCAATCATTTCAACATACTTTCCTGTATATAGTTAAGATAGTAAAGAAGTGTTTACTTGTATCCAGTTATGATTGCCAGTCATTGATACATACTCTGGAATGATAAGCAATTTCCAGGTGAAAGCTCAGATTATTAAAAGTTAAGATGATATAAAATTCTCTCCTGCATACTAACCAGTAATTCTTCTGGACTTCAGGTAACTTTCCGACTCTAGAGATTCATAATTTTGATTCAGTTGGAAAAATAATGATAGTACTATGCAGTGGACATAATTCTCTTGGGTCTGGGACTCATAAAATATTTCTGGATCTACATACCAATGTTATATTTTTCATTCCTTCATACTATACCATCTATTTGCATTTAAAAGTGCAATTTATGGTTGAATTTTCTCTCTTCCCCACATATTTCAAGTCTCCTTGAGGTCATAGACTTTATCTCTCTCATTTGTTACTCTATGTTCAATACTATCATAGTCCCTGAATCCCAGTTAGCATTAAGTACATATGTGTTGAATGAATGAATAGTGGCGGCCCCAAGAGGTAACTTGAGTGGGCTTTAATTCCCTATTGAACCCTATGGCTATCCTGGCTACCCAAAATAAACATACAATAGACATAAAATCCAAGGTTGCTCTAAAAGTACACTCTCAGGAAAGTTCTATAGCCTACTTTCCTCTCTATATTACTACCTGTAGACACCTTCTATATAGAAACAAATAAATAAATAAATACCTACATAAAAGCAGCATGGCCAGGAGACAAAGTACAGAGGATTCTAATGATGCCCCAAAATGGCATAATGTTCTCTACAGGCATTTAATAATGATGGAGCATTAGAACCTATAGATCTCTTATTTAGAAATATATAGGCTAAGACCCTAATCCTTAAGTATACTTATCTCTGGGGTTTAATTTTTTATTTTCTTTATTGTTTTAAAAAATGTGTATTTATTTGTTTTGGGAGAGAGAGTGTGTGTGAGCAAGGAAGGGACTGAGAGAAAGGGAGAGAGGGACATTCAGTGAAGAGCCCAATGCAGAGCTCAATCTCACCACCACAAGATTATGACCTTAGCCAAAATCAAGAGTTGGACACTTAACTGAGCCACCCAGATGCCCTTAACTTTGTTTTTTATTTTTAAAGAATTATAGACTAACAGGAAGTATGTATGAGTTTATAATGTAAAGCCATTTTGCCATCAAATACTTTATTTTTATATTTCTCTTCTCATTAAGTAAACCATATACTTTTTAGCCTCTGTAATAATCCTGTGTTTCCAAGGATTTGAGATAACAGTTTATGGAATCACTCAAGGAAGCAAGAAAACAGCAACAACAAAAACTATAAGAAATGAGGAAAATACCTCTATATTTTTCTATTAAAACTTGTTTTGTTTTGATGATATAGCCAATGTGTGTAACTAAATAAGACTACGGGAGCCCCTGGGTAGTAGCTCAGTTGGTTAAGTGTAGGATTCTTGATTTTGGCTCAAGTCATGATCTCACTGTTTGTAGGAAGGAACCCTGTGTCAGGCTCTGCGCTGACAGTGTGGAGCCTGCTTGAGATTCTGTCTCCCTCTCTCTCTTCCCCTGCCCTGCTTGCACGTGGGCTCTTTCTTTCTCTCCAAATAAATAAATAAATGCTGAAAAGAGGACTATGAGTTGCTTTTCTAACTTTATTCATTATTTCCTATATACTCCAAATTATTGTTATTTTTATATATTATTTATTTATATATTATGTATATATTATTGTATACATTTTCTATATACTCTAAATTATTTAGTATTTCCCATATGTGTCCCAAGTACCTGCCATAGTTCTATACTCAGGAGGAAATCATTGTCTAGAGTTTCCTTCTTGTTCTTCAGAATTTTCTTTTATTTTCCCTTTTTTTTTCCTTTAGAGAGAGAGTGTGTGTGTGAGTGGAGGCGAGGGGCAGAGGGAGAGAGAGAATCCCAAGCAGCCTTCACGCTCAGCATGAAACCCAACTCGGGACTTGATCTCATGACCCTGGGATCATGATCTGAGCCAAAATCAGGAGTTGGCCACTCAACTGACTTAGCCATCCAGGCGCCCCCAGAATTGTCTTGTAAATCATATCTAAACTATTAAAGATTAACTGAGGGATTTAAAAAATTAAGAGTTATTTGAGCAAAAATTAATTTGAATCCAAAAGCACCAAACCAGAAGTGGTTAGGATGTTCTACCTAACCCCTGTAGTTGACTGTTGACTGTAGTTTACAGCCTAGTTGACTATGATTGACTGTCCTTAAGTTTCAATTTGTAACCTTCAAACATTAACATACAGTCTTAGATTTTGGTTTCCTTCCATAGGCCATCACAGCATCAGGACTGCCCTAGTCCAATAGCTTAGTAGTTTAATTAACTTAACAAACCTTAGAAAACTCATTGAAGCATCATCTGTTCAGTGTGGCCTTCTCTAATCCTGTCAGCTAGATGAACTCCCTTAGTCTTCTGAATCACCCCTTTTATGAATACTACTCTTCCGGGGGCTTAGATTACTTTAGGTCTCATATAGGACTTATTTATAAGTATTATCATCTTCCTTTTTTGGACCATTATCTCTCTGAGGGGAAGATGCAGTAGTTAGACACTTGCATATTTCCTATGTTCTAGTTGACAATTAGTATTTTTTAAAGAGTTAATGAGAATATAAATGTATGTCCCAAAATATTTAATTTTGTTTCCCAACCTTCATATTAACCAATGGTTAACTTTAGCGGTGATGGGGGGGGGGGGGGGAGAGGAATGGAGGGAAAGGGAGAGAGATTGAGAGAGTGATTATCTTTTATATACCTCTGACTTTGCTGAATTTAAATGTTTCATCTTGTATTGTGCTGGCAGTAAAGTTTATGCCAGCAGGTTCAAGGTTTTTAATTCTTAGAAGTAATTATTATCCTAAGGAACTAACATATATATGGTCAGAGTAGTGAGATTATTCTTCTTAGAAATTACATTTAAATTAAAGCCATTTATTATGAATGTAGCCTATATTGTGTAAGTGCTGAATATAGTACTTAGTTAGCTGGAGTTCTAACCCAATTTGTTTCTTTTCTAGCAATCACTCTGGAAATAGCTGAATATCTGGGGACTCATTGTCTAAACCAGAAATAAAATTTGTTTTTTTAACCCAATCCTAAGACAGTCACTATTTTTATAGTTCTTATTATCCCTATATATTTCTATAGAATGTAGGACATTTTACAGTAAATTATTAACTAATGATATCAAATAAATTATTAATCTAAAAGGTTATGAAAAAATACCACCAATGGTGAATGTAACAACATTCAGGGAGAATAAATTCATATAGCCAAAGGTTATATTTTTCTCTTCTAAAATGTAAGCCATTTCTATACTATTTGTATCTAAAACTAAGGAAGGATGATATTAGTAACCTACTAAGTTAAGAGTGTGATTAGAGCTCCTTTTTTTTTTTTTTTTTTTTTTTGAGGAAAATAGACTTTCTGTAATTTGGAGGGTTTACTACTAAGAGAGATCTGCTATTCTGTTATGAGGGTATGGTGTTTGATTTTCCAGAATTATTCTTTTAACTTATCATTGAGAATTTGTGAAAATTTATATAGACAGCAGTTATGCTTTAGAGATAGGTTGTGGTTCATTTATAGAGCTAATATTAATTTTGAAATCGCTGGAAGAGATAGGAGAAGAATATGAAGAGATTAGTTAAAAACAAACCAAGACAATTAAATTAATAAAATAATTACCTTATTTACAAATTTTACTAAATCAGATGAAAAATTGTGGATTCATTTTCTCCATAAGTATCTTAAAGTCTTCAGTTATTACCAAGTTAGTAATATAACTGATTTAGCAATATATCATGATGTACTCAACATTCTATGGTTGATTTTACGATGCTTTAATTTTTTTCACCTATATATTTTTTAATATTTATTTATTTATTTTGAGAGAGAGAATGCGCTCCCAGTGTGGGAGGGACAGAGAGAGAGGGGAGAGAGAGAATCCCATGAACCATGAGATAATGACCTGAGCCAAAGTTGAATGCTTAACCAACTGAGCCTCCCAGGTGCCCCAGAGTATGTTTAGTTTTATAAGAAACTTCCAGGGTTCCCTCCAAAGTGCTGTAACATTTCACATTCCTACAAGCAATGAATGGGAGTTCCTATTGTTCCACATCTTCACCAGCACTTAGTGTTGTCATTGTTCTGTATTTTGGCCATTCTAATAGTGTGTAGTGGTATCTTGTTGTTTTAATGTGCATTTCACCAATGACATATGATGTGGAGCACCTACTCATATTCTTATTCGGCATACATATATCTTCTTTAGGTGAGGTGTCTGTTAAGGTCTTTGCCTCTTTTGTAACTGGATTGTTCACTTTCTTGTTGAGTTCTAAGAGTTCTTTGTATTTTTTGGATAACAGTCCTTTATCATATGTGTCTTCTGCAAACATTCTCTCCCACTCTGTAGGTTGTCTTCTCATTCTTTTAATAGTGTTTTTGGCAAAGCATCAGTTTTTAGTTTTAATGAAGTCTAGCTCATATATTATTTCTCACATAGATTATGCCTTTGGTGTTGTATCTAAAAAGTCATCATCAGACCCAAGGTTATCTGGGTTTTCTCCCATGTTATCTTCTAAGAGTTTTATAGTTTTGTGTTTTACTTGTATGCCTGTGATCCATTCTGAATTAATTTTTTGAAGGGTGTAAGGTCTGTGTCTAGATTCATTTTTTTGTATGTGAATACATTTCAGCTCCACTTATTGAAAAGATTACCTTTTCTTTGTTAGAAATAGAAATATTTGCCAAAGCAGTGTCATCTAGAATAATTTCACAACCCTAAAAATACCCTGTGCTTCACCTATGCAATCATCTATCTCTATTCAATTTGCTATCCCTCTTCTTGATCCCTTGACAACTACTGATTGTTTTACCATCCCCTTAGTTTTGCCTTTCCCATAATGTCATGTAATTGGCATGATACGTTGTGTGACCTTTTCTCACTGACTCTTTCACTTAGGAACATACGTTTAAGATTTCTCCATGTCTTTTCATGGCTTAATTACTCATTTAAAAAAATTGTTGAATAATATTCTTTGCATAGATGTATTACGTTTTTTCCATTTACCTATTGATAAATATCTTGATTGCTTCTCCTTTTTAGGGTTTATATATAAAATTGATATAAACATTTGTGTTCAAGCTTTTAGGTGGATGAATTAGCCATCCAACCTTTTGTTATCAAACAAAATATTGAAAATTGAATTTTAATCCTAATTATTAAAATAGTTATAGGGATACCTGGGTGGCTCAGTCGGTTAAGCATCCAGCCCTTAGTTTCGGCTCAGGTCATAATCTCATGGTCCGTGAGTTCAAGCCCCGTATCAGCCTCTGCACTGACAGAATGCCGTCTGCTTGGGATTCTTTCTCTCCCCCTATCTCTCTGCCCCTCCCCACTTGCTCTCTATCTCTCTCAAAATAAATAAAAAATAAAATTACAAAAATTTAAGATGGCTTTAGAAAGAGCATGTAAGGGTAGTATATCAAATCCTGTGCTAATTCTTACACAAATGTGTAATCTGTGTTGCATCTTTCAATATGATTATATTTATAGAAAATAATAGAAAGTTTGCAGATGAAAATGATTACTATTTTAAAATCCTTTTGATGTAAATTTTAACAATTGTATTTGTTTTAGAAGTTTTAAAATGCCATCTTAATAATACCTATTCTTTTAAACATCTCTTATGGGAGTCAGAATTATATATGTTTGAATTTATGATGATGGATGCAAGAAAATGATTGGGTCAGGCTTGTCTTAAGGCTGCCAGAGTCAAACATATGAAGTTATTATAACCAAGGTCTACAAAAGTCGTAAAGCAGCAGACTTGAGAAAAATGAAGGGAGCCTGTGAAAGTTACTGTACTATTTGTTCGCTGGGAAGAGGTTGGGGAATGATCACTGACCTCTAAGTAACAGAGAATGGAACTCATCTTTCACTTCTGAATGAGCTCCCTGCTATAATTGATGGCATCTCCTGAAATGACTGCGATCATTAGGGCTCCAGTGACTGAATTAAAAGAAAATGAAGGATGCAGATGGCTGTAGTAAAGCACGGAAAATGCATTTCTTCCTGGTGACAGATACAACTGATCATTTTACAGGAAGTGCCTCACTGAAAGTGTCTCGGCTATGTAGTTCTCAGGGAAAATGAAGAGTAATGTAAAAATTGGACAAGATGAAACTAGCTGTTTCATTCCAGGTATTGACTATACAAGTCACTTTCAATAAATCAGCTGCTTATTGTACCTAAGACAGCAGTTTGTTAATATTATGAAGGTGCTACAAAATGTTCTTTTTGGTTAGGCAATCTTTGAACATCACATGAAAAAAAGTTTTCTTTAAATGTCTTTTTTGTTTCTATTTGTTTTCCAGTTATTAACATTTGAACTACTGGGCATATTTGTTTAGGAATAGCTTTGATGATGATTAGGAACAGCCAAAAATCAGCAAACTTCTTCTGTAAAGGGCCGAATATTACGTATTTTAGACCTTCATGGGCCATATAGTCCCTATAATAGCTACGTAAATCTGCCATGGTAGGGGGGAAGCAACTATAGAGTTTGGTTAAAAAAAAAGAAAAAGAAAAGAAAAGAAAAGGAAGAAAAAGGTATTACTCTGTTCAATAAAACTTTATTTACAGAAACAAAGCACAACTAGATTTGGCCCTCAGGCTATAATTTGAGGATGTCTAATCTAATGTTTCTGTTTAGCATACTAGATAATATTGTGAATAAGAACAATTAGGAAACTTAATAGCTTGCTACACTAAAATAAAATGGTAAGATTAAATACTTTAGTCTTCTATTAGAAATGGGGATATGAGCATTTGTTTAATTATATAAATATGTAATACTGTTTTGAAAGAACCACAGGTAATTGATAACCTACATTTTTCAACCATTAGGAGAAAAAAAATCACTTTATAATATAAACTATCATGCACATGGAGAAGCTTAGTGGACATTTTTACTAGATAATTTTTAGTGTTGTTGCACTTTTATTTTTGGTTTCTAGCTTTCTACATAATATTGTTAAACTACTCAATTATTTATTTAAAATCCTTTACAAATACTTTTTTAAGTCTCAATGGTTTACTGTAAAACCAAGTGGGAGGTTTTCAAATAATTTTTAATAATGAAAGTGCTTTAATAAAGCAGATTTGGTAAAAAATTGACATTACAAAATCTCATGAGGTCATCACTTCAGCCAATATTTTAAGTACCGTGGCTGTTTTTCAAACTTAAGAAAAAAAAGAACTTTTTAACTGAAGGAACAGATCAGGACAAAAGCTTTGGTTTCTTTTAAATTTTTCAATATATAGGAAATTTATGGCAATTATTTCTCCTCATACAACTCAGTTACTTGGTTTGAGCCAGAAAGTGAGATTGTTATCATAGAGCCTAACATTTTATCCAGCATTCCTTTAGCTAGTTAGACCCTTGAAAGTCCATTCAGTCAAGATATTCCAGGTAACTAGTAATTATTTAACAGAAGCCATCTACGTTAGACTTACTGTTTTGAAACTATAGAAATAAGGTGCTGTGTTACCTTGATTTCCATCCCAGTATCTGTTCCATTTTTTCCTTTTATGACAACTCTGTAAGACACAAGTTACTACATAGGTCCTGTAATAATTTTTTTAACTTAGAAGAGATTTTATGTATTCATACCCAAAAGATTTCTCTAAATGCCAGAATCAGTCATTTTATTCTTCCTCAATGTTGGCTTGTTACCTCCACACTCCCTCATTTCCTCTTTCAGTACTGTTCTTGAGGTGCTGCTCTGGATTTGTCAAAATCAAGGATGTTCCTGACCTATTTCATTCTTGAGATTCAATCTTTTGAAAGTCCTGTAGTTCTGCCCCAAGGCTGAGGTGATAACAGCTGAATTTTGCTTTGGTTATCTTTCAGAAATCTCTTTATTCCATTCAGCTGAAATTTACAAAAACAAACAAACAAAAAAAACCTAAGTTCTGCCCTGGAAAATGAAAGAACAGTAAGGCATTTTCAAGCTTGAAAACTTTTCTAGGGCCACAAGTTTAAAACATTTTCTTAAGAAGGTTTCTGGAAACCTATAAAATGCTATTTAAAAAGTATTTATGAGGTACCACTTTGTCAAAAAAAAATCATAAATATTGCTTTGTAAGATATAAAAAATATAAATCTGATTTTAATCTGTTTTTAATATCCTAGCTTCCATTAAACATTGGTGTTTACTTTCCAAGAAAGGTATTTAACTACTCATGGGTTCAAAGCAAATAGACCATAATTTAATCTCTTGAAATCATTACTGAATCTTAACTTTAAAAATACACTTTCTGTACAACAGGCAACCATTTGTGAATAAATAATCTTGTGAAAAAGTTTTAAGAGCACAAAAAATGATTGAAGTGTTATGGGTTAACTAGACTATCAAGGACTACTTTAGCACGTATTTTCTCTACTAATCTCAAATGCACAATGCAAATTTCAGCCATCTTTTTTTGTGTGTGTCTGTAAACCATGGAACATTTCTGTTAAAAGCCCAAGAACTAGTACTAAGAAAAATGAACAAAACACAATTGTTCTCATTAAAATTTTTTTATGCATTCATTGTAAAAGATACAAGGTAATAACACCATAAATTTTAGATGCCATTGTTAATATCACATAGTGAAACAAATTTATTTGTAAAAGATAATAGAACTGAGTCTTTTTTTTTTTTTAATTTTTTTTTTCAACGTTTATTTATTTTTGGGACAGAGAGAGACAGAGCATGAACGGGCGAGGGGCAGAGACAGAGGGAGACACAGAATCTGAAACAGGCTCCAGGCTCTGAGCTGTCAGCACAGAGCCCGTTGCGGGGCTTGAACCCACGTCGGACGGTTAACCGACTGAGCCACCCAGGTGCCCCTAGAACTGAGTCTTATAGGAACCAAAATAAAAAAATCATTCAGGGATATAGTTTACCCAAAAATATAGGGATTTATTTTATCTATTTCTAGTCATATGAAATTGTATATAATCATGACTATGGAATTAAGTAGGAGAATTTATGAGTTAAATTATAAATAGAAACAAAAAATAAAATTAGTCTAATAGTGTGTGTGTGTGTGTGTGTGTGTGTGTGTGTGTGTGTACATATATACAGAGAGATTCTTTGGAGGGTAAGGAAAAAAAAAAAATAAGGCTTTAGCTATTAATAGGACCAAGGGTGACTTCTATAAGAACTCTAGAGAAGTGTTCAACAAACTGTGGCTCACAAACTAAATTTGGACTGCTGTCTGTTTTTGTATAGCCAATGTGCTACAGATGGATTTTACTTTTTTAGTTGCTAAAAAGCAAAAATAAATAAATAAAATATATGGCACATAAAAATTATATGGGATTTAAATTTCAGTATTTACAAATAAAATTTTGAGTTTCATCCATAAAAATATGTGTGGAAACTTGCCTTTCTTTTTCTAAAAGTCCTTATTTTACTGTCCTTGATTTTGCCTCTTAACCCTCCAAATCTAAAATCTTTACTGTGGGCTGTTTACAAAAAATAGTTTACTGACTCCTGTTCTTGAGCATGTCTTCTAGGACTGGGGTGCTTCCACAACATCAGTTCTTTATCATAAGTTCATTGTTCTTTGACTTCGTAGAAAATTGAAGATATTTATTCTTTCATACCTGCATTATCTGGAGAAACCTTAATTACAATAAAAGTTAGGTAAACCTTTCTTTCAAAATTCTGTGCTTTTAAAACTATGGTACATATAAAGTATTTTCTTTGAAAGTAAATCTCAAATTAGAGTTAGTCACAATTATGTTAAAAATAGAAATAGCCAAAAAAAATTGAATCATCATGGAAATCCTGTAATTGAAAAATTAAATACATTTCTTTACTTCTACAAGGAAAATATCATCTTTCAACTTCTTGGGGATTGTCTAAATATTAAGACTGAAGCAAAAGGTGGAGTTGGGCATCTGTGGTAGGAGAATTCTAAGATGTCCCTCCAAAATTTCACTCCCTTTTGTACAAGTCCTGTATAATCCCATGTTCTTTAATGTGGGCCAGACCAATGAAAATGATGGGATTTCACACTTTTGCTTAGCTTATGTTATATGACACTGCTGACTTTAAGTAAAGGAGGTTCCCTGGGTGCCTAACTCAATTACATACGCTATTTAAATATGGGTATGGATGTCACACGAGAAATTCAGAGATTCAAAGTAATAGGAGGCAGTCTTTAGAAGTTGAGAATGTCCCCCAGTGAATAACCAGCAAAAAAAGAGTGACATCAGTTTTATAACCTCCAGGAGTTGAGCTCTGTCAATGACCTGAATGAGCTCTGAAGAGGACCCTAACTCTCAAATGAGATAGTGGCCCTGGCTACACATTGATTTTAGGCTTGTGAAACCACAAGCAGAGCAACCAGTTTGTGCTAGATTGTTGATACACAGAAATTGTGAAAGAATACATTTGTGTTGTTTTAAATTGCTGAATTTGGTAAATTGTTATACAGTAATAGAAAATTAATCCATTTTCGAAGGAAAATAGCATCCTTTGCCCTTATGTTTAATTATCTCTCTGTTGTCTTTCAACTGAATGTCCATTTCCCAGTCTGTTTATAGTCCTTTACCTCTGTTGTTCCTTTCTTACTCTTAGTTAGATACTAATCTCTGGTACTTTCATTTATGGAATCATTTGGAGTAATTAAAAGGAACAGAAGAAAGCAAGCATATCAACAAAACAATGTATACTGAGTGGTAGATATTCCTCAAATAATTATCCTTTGATCCTGTGATCATGAGGGAATTTGGCATGTTTTCTACTTGGATTTCAGTCTTCGCCGCAATGCTAGACTTCTTCCTTTGTTATTTTGCACTGTGTTATCCAATTTGTGATTCTATATTATGATGAACAATTAGTCTAT
This sequence comes from Lynx canadensis, assembly GCF_007474595.2. NCBI lineage: Eukaryota > Metazoa > Chordata > Mammalia > Carnivora > Felidae > Lynx > Lynx canadensis. Next base: position 165,627,825 of record NC_044303.2, read on the forward strand.
TCTTAGTTCCTTCATGTTTTTCACAGAGGCCTCTTTATCATAACCAAATAGCACATATCTGTTTATGTCAAAAGAAGATGTACTTCCCTGAAAGAAACCATTTTATTGATTCATATTTTCACTATTTGGGGAAGGAAGGAGGGAGATAACATTGTAAGATTGTTATATATAAATGCAGTATTAATGTGAGGTAGTTAAATGCATAGTGTGTGGGGATGGTGGAATAAATTAGTAATTACATACAAACTTTGCAGGGATATTTCAAAATTGCTAGACTCTTCTCTAGTGGTCCTTTCATTATTTATTAAAAGAGAAAAATATTCAAAACTTAAACATAGAATTGCCTATTCTCCTCCCAGTTTTTTTAAAAAAAATTTTTTTTTCAACGTTTATTTATTTTTGGGACAGAGAGAGACAGAGCATGAACGGGGGAGGGGCAGAGAGAGAGGGAGACACAGAATCAGAAACAGGCTCCAGGCTCTGAGCCATCAGCCCAGAGCCCGACGCGGGGCTCGAACTCACGGACCGCGAGATCGTGACCTGGCTGAAGTCGGATGCTTAACCGACTGCGCCACCCAGGCGCCCCTCTCCTCCCAGTTTTGGGTGAATATCAAGTTGGCTAGATACATTCCAAGATATGTGTTGTATCTGTGAATGATGTTTCAAACGTTGGACTTAAAATTTGGGGGTGTAACTTCATAGAAGCTTATGATATCTTAATTTTAAAGTTTATTTATTTATTTTGAGAGAGATTGAAAGCAGAGGAGGGGCAAAGGGGGAGGGGCAAGAGAGGGGGAGAGAGAGAATCCCAATCAGGATCCATGGTGTCAATGCCAACGTGAGGCTTGATCCCATGAACCATAAGATCATGACGCGAGCCAAAAACAAGAGTCAGACACTTAACCAACTGAGCCACCAGGCACCCCGATATCTTAATTTTATTTCAATTAGAGATTGTCTTTCTGTGTCTGTATTCTTCACTTCTTTTTACTCATCTCTTCCCATTGTTTCTATACTTTGTATTCTCTATTTCAGCAAAAATAGCATATTTCTTCTTATCTTTCTGGGACGTTTCATCCAACTCAACCAATTTGCAATTTTTTTCCCTAGTAAGTAGGGCTCTCTATTGCTCTTTTCCAAAGCTAACCAGTGTGGCTTCTTTATGATATTTCTACAAAATTTCTCAAAAGATTACACCAAATGACTATTTTCTTTACTAAATTTATTCAGTGCTAGTTATTTCATTTATTTCAACATTATAAACTGTTAGCATACAGATAAAACCAGTTTTGCTTGCTATAAATGGGCAGTCATTGTCTTCTCTATTCTTCTTTTCTCTTTTAAGAACCATGTATTCCTTCTAGGTCTAAATGTGTTGACTGTATGCCAAATTTTTTTAGAGGAAAAAACAGATTTATTCACAAATAGATGCAGATATTTGGGTTTAACTGAGTTTAACTCACTTGCCAAATAATGTGTATACTACATTATCATTCTGTTGTGTGGTTGGTAGCACTTGCAGAATGGGCTTCAGTTGAGGTTGAAAAAAATTTTAATACTACTTTAAAAATGTTTTTTGAACATGTTTTTTGTCCTGTCTTCCTCAGCGTGGTGATTACTGCTCAAGGGCTTTTATAACATTACCCTGCACACCTTCCAGAGTGAGAAGCATATATGTTCATAATAAATGCTCAGTTTATCAATTGATGAATTGATTGACATAATGATCTAATACTTTATGATTTATGATCTTTACTATTGTGTGATCTTATGGTCTATATATCTTATGATTTTATGTATCCTTTGTTAGTAATAACAACTTAGGTGGATATCACTAACATTTCCGTGAAGGCTTGCTCATTCCCCTCAGCCTCATTTAATTACACCCTTTTCTATAGGACTGTAGTAACTCTGCTTGCTCTATTTTATGATTTATCTTGAATTTGAAATTTTTATTTTCTTATATAAACTACAATGTGATTCTTAATCACTGCCATTGCATAGTACTGCTGCAATGTGTATACTTAACTCATCATTTGCTTATCTTGGGGCACCTGGATGGCTCAGTCAGGACAAGCATCTGACTCTTGATTTCGGTTCTAGTCATGATCTCATGGTCCTGAGATTGAGCCCTGTGTTGGGCTACATGCTGAGTGTGGAGCCTGCTTAAGACTCTTTCTCTCCCTCTCTCTCTCTTCTCTCTTTCCCCCTCCCCTGCTCACACTTGCTCTCTCTCTCTCTTTAAAAAAACAACAACAAAAACCAAAACCCAACCAAACAAAAAAGGATTTTCTTATCTTGTGAGTGGATAAACAAGAAGCATCCTGAAAGATTGTATACACTTGGCAGAGTTCCTGTCTCCTAGTTATATATGCTATTTGGGTTCATGCCCTCTCTTTCACATTGCATAGAGAGCATACTCATAAATTCTACAGAATTGTAAACCTATCATTTTTATGGCTACCATTAACAGTATATTTTTTCTGTTAGTTCTCCATTATAGTCATTTAATCAAATTAATGTTGAGTAGCTGATATGCAACTCATTAGTTTATATACCTCTCTACATAGAGGTTTCACTGCAATGGACTAAGTAACATTCATGAGATCACTGTGCACACAGAATACACACTTTCTAAAGATTTTATATATTTTGTACCCAATAATCTGTAAGTTTAAGAAGTTATATTTTTATATGTATTTTCTATATAATTGCTAAAGATATTGTCACAATAATTCCAAGTTTCCTTTGTTTTTTTGTTTTTGTTTTTGGATAATGCAGACTAACCCAAGGGATTAAATTACTCAATTAAACATCCTCTTTTAATTACAAAGAAATGCAGACTTAACTTTTGACAAACATTCCTGTGGACATTTAGGTGAAACTCCATGCTGTGCTGAGCTAGCATCTTTTCTGGCTCTTAAATTATATATTTTGTTTTGTTTCGCCAAGCTGATGTAACATCTGCACTTCAAAAGCAAAGTAAGTGAGCATAAAATAATGAAACTGTCTATCCTATTTTTTAAAGTTTATGTATTTGTTAATTTAGAAAGAGAGTGAGAGAGAGTGTGTGGAAGGGAAGAGGGAAAAGGAGAGAGAGAGAGAGAGAGAGAGAGAATCCCAAGCAGACTCCTCACTCTCAATGCAAAAGTGCAATGTGAGGCTCAAACCCACAAACCCTGAGATCATGACCTGAGCTGAAATCAAGAGTTGGAGGCTTAACCAACTGACCCACTCAGGTGCCCCTATCCCAAGGTATTTTTAAAAGAAATTATCCAGATTTTAAACTTAAATCTTTTGATAAACAGAGTGCTATTTTTTGTATTATTATTCTGATGGAAAAATTTAAAAAATCCATTAAGTTTTCATATAGACAATATAATGTCTATTTTACTAAGAATGATGGAATAGCTAAATATTCTTCTTAAATGTTTTGTCAGTCTCCCAGTGTATCTAAAATGTCTATCATATGCCATTCAGCAAGATGTAGTCAGCACTGACAGGATAAATGTATTAAACAAGAGTGATGGAAATGCCATTTTGAAATCTACTCTTCATTCTGTTTATATTTGGACATTTGTTAGATGTTAAGTTTCTTGCAGCTTCCACTCTAGTGGATGATTTCAAAACAGTTTTTCCTTTACAATACAAACATTTCCTTATTTTCCTAAGTACCAAGTAAATTAAGAGAAAAGTATGAATGCAGCTCTCAGTAAGAGGGAGTAAATAAGGAAAGTTTGTCAAAATGGCAACCTAATAAAGGGAGGAGAAGCAGACTTTCAGAGAATGAACATATACCAAAGGAATAAGGACATTCTTTGGAATTCCTCAATATTTCATTAAAAACAGAGAGAAGAAGGAAGCCCTAATAACTATTTTCTCTTGCTCACAATGTTTGGCATGAATTTGTTTTAAATCAGAGGGGAGGAGCAGCAATGTTTGTATAGAAACTATTGAGAACTCATAAATTAGCCTTTAACCGTATTGATTGTGAGTGCTTGTGGATTTTATTGGAATGCCTCTCTGCAAATTGCATCAAAAAATACTGTCTTCTTTATTACCTCAATTAGACATTTAAAGTGAAGGGGAGCCTCCAGGAACACTGAAAAGGAACTATGAAAATTTGCATTTTGGCAAGATAATTACTTAACTATAGACAACAATTAAAGTATTGCAATATTGTTAAGGTAACTTGTTTTATATTGTATTTATTTTCAAAGGAATTATTCATTTTTCATAGTTTATTTTAAAAAGTCAATATTCTAATATGCTACATGAAGGAAGAAGAATGAATTATTATATAATTTGTATCTCATTTTTCAGAAATTCATATTTATACTGCACTTGACATATTATTCTTGAAGATAACACAGTAATGACACTTTTTAGTGAGGTATGTGTAATTTGCATAAAGTAAAAGTTACATATGTTAAATGTAAAGTTTTGTGAGTTTTCCCAATTCCATACACTAATATATCCCAAACATCTGTGTAAGTGTAGAGGATTTTCACTAGCAAGATCCCTTATGTCACTTCCCAATCAATTTATACCCACCATCCCCAGGCAAGTGCAGTTCTAGTTTCATTTACTGTCAAGTAGCTTAGCTTGTTGTAGAACATCATATAAATGGGATAATATACTATGCACTCTTTTCAGTCTGGCTTCTTTCAATTTACATTAATTTGTGTTTTTGTTTTGTTTTGTTTTGAGAGAGACAGAGACAGAGCAGCAAGGGAGGGGCAGAGGGAAGGGAAGAGGTAGAATCTCAAGCAGGCTCCACACCCAGTGCAGAGTCGAAGGCCCCTGGGCTCCATCTCAGGAAGATGAGATCATGATCTGAGCTGAAATCAAGAATTGGATGCTTAACTGACTGAGCCACCCAGACTCCCTGGCCTTAGTTTTTTTGAGATTCACTCATGTTGTGTGCATCAGTAGTTTATTCCTTTTTATTGCTGAGAATTACTACATTGAATATTTATATTTTTACCCATTTTGGTATAGATATAAATTTTGGTTCACAGTTCTTAACTACTGTAAATACACCTGCTATGAAAATTATTGTTGGGGCGCCTGGGTGGCTCAGTCTGTTAAGCATCCTACTTCAGCTTAGGTCACGATCTCGTGGTTTGTGGGTTTGTGGGTTCAAGCCCCGCATTGGGCTGGTTTTGTGCTGACAGCTCAGAACCTGAACCCTGCTTCAGATTCTGTCTCCCTTTCTCTCTGCCCCTCCCCTGCTCATGCTCTGTCTCTCTCTCAAAAATAAATACACATTAAAATTTTTTTAATTAAAAAAAGAAAATTATTGTTCACATTTTATGTATGTATATTTTCCTTTCTCTTCTTGCTTATCCTATCCAATCAGCATGAACATGGTCAGATGGATGGATCAATATGTTGTCCTCTGGTATGTCTAGATGGCCCAGGTCTTTTTATATTATATTATGACAAAGGACATGAGAATTAACACAGGTCTGGGCAAAACTACAAATGTATGTATTTTGTCATTCTGTTTGAATGAATACTATTTTTGTTTTGTGATAAGGTTTGAAAAGAATACATTCACCAGAGCACTGAATACCTGGTACCCAAGTGCACATTACTCTTCTTTTTTTTTTTTATTTTTTTTTTATTTTATTTTTTTTATTTTTATTTTTGGGACAGAGAGAGACAGAGCATGAACGGGGGAGGGGCAGAGAGAGAGGGAGACACAGAATCGGAAACAGGCTCCAGTCTCTGAGCCATCAGCCTAGAGCCCGACGCGGGGCTCGAACTCACGGACCGCGAGATCGTGACCTGGCTGAAGTCGGACGCTTAACCGACTGGGCCACCCAGGCGCCCCTAATTGATAGAATTTGAACATTAAACCAAACTTTCATTCTTGGGATGAATCCCTGCTAGACATAATTCTTTGTCCATTTTATATGTTGTTGGATTAAATCTGTTCTTTTGTTTAGTAATATTATTTCTGTATTCTAGGTGTTTTTTTTTTTTTATTACAGTCAGTGTACTTTGTTTCCTATCTAAGATATCTTGGTGTATTTATGAATATTTTCTCCTAAGCCTTTTTTCAAGGAAATTTTATTATTTTACAGTGGCATATATGATCCATTTCACTTTTGTGCATAGGCATCCACAAATGGTACAAATGTTACTGTACCATTTGTTGAAAAACTATCTTATACCCATAAATTATTTTGACATGTGTGTTGAAAATTAATTATGTCTGCTTTTTTACTATGTCTTCTGTTCTATTTTTCTATGTTATATCTTATGGTTTTATAACTTTATATTAAGCTTTTGTAATTAGGTGATATAAGACCTCCAACTTTGTTGAATTTGTTTAGGCTATTACCTATTTTTTTTTCACTTTTTCCACATAAACTTTAGCAGTAGCTTGGCAATCTCTAAAACATGCCTCCTAGAATTTTCATAGATTGTATTAAATCTACATAGATAAGTTTGGGGAGAACTGATATCTCAATAATATAATTTCCCAAACTTGAATTTTTACTTTTTTTTTTTTGGTAGATTCATTAAATTTTCTATATAATCATGTTGTCTGCAAATAAATACCACGCACTTTCCAAAGGACTTATATTTCATTTATTTCCATGTTATAGTACAATACTAAGCACAAGTAGGAGAGGACTACAGAAAGGAGGAGTGAGGGCCAGGCATTCCCTCAGCTACTTCGCTTCCTCCACACTGTTTTGTTTCATAAACCATCTTATTGCAACCAAATGAATGAGACAAAAATGTCTATCCAAGATCTTTCTGAATTATTGATTCAGAGAAATTGTGAAAGATAATAAAATATCATTGTTTTGAGTGACTGAGTTTTGAGATGTTTTTTTACATACTAATAGCTAAGCAGAACCAAAAAGTTATGCCTGGAAGTGGAATGCTGTCTTAACAATACCTAAAAATTTTGGCATAAGTTCTGGGGTTGAGAAGAAAGGAAAGCCAGGAGTGGCCCTGTGAGACTCAAAATGAAAGAATAAAGGATCTCAAGGAGAGTGCTAGTGGACACCTAATGTACCTGAAGAAGATTTTCAGGGAGAGCTTAAAGGAATACAGAGAAAATACTGGAGTCGATGTAAGTGTGTAGTAGTAGAAATTTGACAACACTGTCAACTGCAGTAAATGTAGAAATTAGAAAGTGCATGGAAGCTTGATTTGGTTAAAGAGACTTCCAGGCAGAATGTGAAAAATTCTACCTAGCTTCTTCTCATTCCGTATGATAAAATTCAAGAGGAAAGAGATGAACTACAGAATAAACTTTTAGATAAAAGAGAGCCATTATCTTCTGTATTTGAAAATAAAACTTTCTCAATCCCTATCTGTCTAGCTAGAAAAACGACAATACCAGTGACAACAACATAAATACAAAACATTCTCGCATTAATAAATGCTTTAGGGGAAATCTTTAAGTACAGTTCATGCCTCTAAGATCCTTTACTAAGTCCTCAGGAAGATTTAAAATAATGTCTTATAAATCATTTTGAAACAGACAAATGATTTAAGAAATGCTTTAACGATCCCTTGTGTTGTACAACAGGTATTTTTAAGACTCTAAGTGTCAGTTATCCTACAGCAGACTTTCTGAGAGCCCAAAGTAGAGAACAGCATATTTGAATATACTTGTATATGTGCCATTTTCTAATAGTGTGGATTGTACATCAAAACATAAGAAACCCACAAAGTTTTAAAAAGGATTAGGCCAACATGACTGAAAGTGACAGTGATAAAGTGAAAAGTGAAAAGAAGCCCTTCGATCTTCAAATTACTATAGGAAGAAAGCGAGCTGAGAAAACTACACAGTTGAAAACACTATGAAAAAAAATAATTCATGGGGCAAAATAAATAGCCAAAAGTGCATAACCAAGAGTCATTGAGAATAACATATAAAGGAACAGGCACATATTTCCAGCTGGGCTTCAGAATTGCTATGGACAGGTGTCTCCTATGTGTTCTTTTCTCCTTCTGTGTATGTATGGGGAATATATGGTTTTCCTATTCCTGTCTCCTTCCCATTGAATTTTGGAGGTAGTGGTGGAAGGCATATATGTTATCTCTTTAGTTCAGGTTGAGAGAAATGATGTCTAGGGAATTATATCCAAGGAATTGCATCTGAGGGTGCTCATATGAACTGGAACATGATTTAGCTATGGAGACATCAAACGTCATACTGATTCTGTAATGAGAGAAGATTTAGAAGTCTTAGGATAGGTGATGGTGACTATATTTTCATGTGAAATGATGTCATGATGAAGAGAAAGATTGGCAGATTATATATTTTAAAGATGGTCATAAGTATCTCACTTCTTATATCATGACTTTGACATTCTTCCCTTCAAGTGGTGGGATTTATATCTTATATCCCCTGTCCTTGAGTCTGAGAAGACTGGAGGCAATGATGAAAATGACTACATGTGTCTTTCTAGGTTTGGTAATCACAGTGGTGCAACTGTGGCCTTGCACACTGGAACAATTGTGTCGGAATCCTAAGCTGCTTTATACACTATCCAGTGTTTCAGAAGGCTTCCATGTTGTAAGGACACCCAGTCTAGTTCAGACAGGGAGGCTACATGGAGAGATCCTAGGACTACATCCAAAGAATGAGATGTCAGCCATTCCTCAATTGCTTCTGCAAACCTCCAACCTACCTGCTCCTATTTCATTACCAGCCACTATCTGGTTATGACCTCATGAATTATCTGAACCAGAACTGTGAATCGAGCCCTTTCTGAATTCTTGATGCACAGAAACTGGGAAATAAGAAAAGATTTGGGAGTAATTTTAGACCACTAAGTTTGAGTAATTTTTTTATGCAGATGTAGAACATCTGCATAACAAGAACCCTTAACCAGTTAAAGGGTTGTTAACAAGAACCCTTAACCAGTTAAATTTTTATTTCACATTTATTGGGTATTGGGTCTTATTTCTCAAGTTTTGATTCTTTTATTTATATTCTATTTCTCTCATCATGTTTGTGTTTTTTTTTTTTAGTTTCCTTGAGCATGTTTATAGCTATTTTAATGCCTAGTTCATATTTCATCATTTCTGTTATCTGCATCAGTTTTTATTAACTGATTATTCTCTGGATTATGAGTCATATTTTTCTACTTCCTTGTGTACTTAATAAGTTTTTGGTTGGGTATTGGACATTGTAAGTTTTATTTTTGAGTTTTATTTTTTCTTTTTTATTCTTTGAAGACTCTTGAATTTTGTTTTGAGTAGCAGTTTATTTATTTGTGGATTAAGTTATAAACCTTCAGAGGTCTCTCTTGAATGCCCCAGGTATTTAGTAATTTCTTTGCACTCTGCATGATCAGAATTTAAATGTCTCTTATCCCAACATGTGATCATTTAGGAATTATTCAGTACCACTCTCTCGCCACCAAACCCAGTACTGGTTCTCTACCTAGACCCTAGGAGTTTTATTCTAGCCATTCCATGCTTAATGTTTAATGACAGAGTCAAAGGAAGCTTTATGAAAATTTATGGAACTCTTGGGGTTAGCTATCTACTATCTTGTACTTCGCCCCTCAAATTCCAGCCCCCTTTATATGTCTGACTGAACACTGAAAGGCTGCTATTGTCTGTTTCTTTTAGTTCTTCCTGCATAACAATATGGAAGGTGCTTCCAGAAGAAAGCTGGACAGATTGTAATACTCCAGTTATCTTCCTTCTCTTAGGAATCACAGTCCCGTGCTGTCTTTGTTCCAGTGTTTGAAAACACATATTTCATATATTTTGACCTATTTCTCATTCTTTTTTTTCTTTTTTTTTTTTTAATGGGACACTTCACGAATTTGTATGTCATCCTTGAGCTGGGGCCACACTAATCTTCTCTGTATCATTCCAATATTATTATATATGCTGCCAAAGCGAGCACCTATTTTCTCATTCTTTATTGTAAGAGGCCCAGGTACTTCATCATAGTTGGAAGTGATAGTCTCAAGTCTCTGTAATCCTAATTTTTTAAATGTCTAAATTATCACCATTTTTCTTCCTATGGCATGTTCTAATTTTTTTTTGTAACTTTATCTTCCAGTTTGGTAAATCCGTCTGGTCATCCTTCCAGTCTATCTAGTGTTTTCTTTAAAGGCCACATTTTCAAGTGTACTGTTTTTGTTTTATTCTTGGCATTTCCTTTAAAGTATCCTTGTTTTTTTTTTTTTTTTTTTAATTTTTTTAACGTTTATTTTTGAGACAGAGAGAGACAGAGCATGAACAGGGGAGGAGCAGAGAGAGAGGGAGACACAGAATCTGAAACAGGCTCCAGGCTCTGAGCTGCCAGCACAGAGCCCGTCGCGGGGCTCGAACTCATGGACCGTGAGATCATGACCTGAGCCGAAGTCGGGTGCTTAACCGACCAAGCCACCCAGGTGCCCCTATCCTTGTTATTTTAAAGATTGTATTTTTTTCTTTACACTTTTTTAATTGAGAGAGAGAGAGAATGGGCGCAAGTGAGCAAGGTTGGAGAGAGAAAGAGGGAGAGAGAGAAAGAGAAAGAAAGAGAAAAAGAGAGCGATGTAGGGCTCACCCAAAGCGGGGCTTGTGTTCACCAGAAGTGGGGCACAAGTATACCCCATGAGGGACTCATGAACTCACAAACTGTGGGATCATGACCTGAGCCAAAGTAACATGCTTAACTGACTGAGCCACTCAGGTGCCCTCTTTTTCTTTACAAGTTTTTATCATTAAGTCCTCATCATCTTTAAATATTCAGCTATTCTCTTGTTTGTATTATCTCATATTAGTGGATTCTCCTGTGTTTTGTGAATTTTGCCTTTGGATGTCAAATCAATAGGTGTTGTCCTCTGTGAAAATCTCAGTTATACCTGTGTCTTAGATTAAGCGAAATAAGTTGTCCTTGTACAATATTTTGAGTTTGTTTTAGCCAGGGTCATGTGGACTGGTTAAAGACCAGATTTATATTAGTTTCTCAGTTTGAGTTTAATTTTCTGTATGATTGATTTGATTTGAGGTCTGGTACTTCTGTATGTATAATGCCTAGTTTTCTAATATCCTTTAATGCTTTTAAAAAATTACTTTTTTTAAATTCCAGTCAAGATTTGGGTCTGGTAGCTTGCTTTTGGCAGTGCCCAGTTTGTGTCCATGCCAGTAGGCGCAAAGTTTTGTTCCTAGTTTTGATGTCCATATGATGCCCTATTTTGATGTCCATTCCTATGTCCATATCTCTCTTTTGTCCATGCTCTCTGATATGTAAACAATCTGTTAGTTATCGAAATTTGTTATTTATCAATCTGTTCTTTATCAAGAAAAGATATGACTGCCTTAAGTTCACTCCTATAATAGGTGCCTAAACCTCAAATTGTATGCCCGTCTCCAATATATTTAATGTAGTATTTGTGTACTAGAATGAAGAAGGAAGTCTTGTCATGTAGCTTTGATATGACATCTTGAGCAGAAATTGTTATATGAATATGATCTCTCCTCCTTGTCAAAGTAACTTACATCTGTGAATTCTGTTGGATAATCAACCAAATATGATTTTCTTTGATTATGTAGGTAGTTTGATATGTTGTATTAGTGATACATGAAATGAAACTCTTGTTTATGATTCTGAAATTGTTGTATTTTAATATTTTAATATTTTGCTCTCTACCAGAAATTATCCTAGGTGTCCAAGGGGAGCATAAATAATGTGGCTCACCAGCCCCTCTGACCACATAGAGCATTCTCCAGGACTGCAGACAGTCAAGGGCTGGTTCCTTTAAATTCTAGTTGCCTTTTTAAAACCATAGCTTTTTTTTTTTTTCTTTTTCCCTATGTCCCAGGGCAGGGGATTCAGCTTCTAGTCCCTCAGTAGTGTTTCTCCCATCAATTCAGTTACCTTCTCTGGAGCTGGGGTTCATGTGATTACCCTGTCTCTGTATCTTGCTGTTCCCACATGGTTCTCTATCTTTTGGGGTACAGATGATGTTCAGTAAGTCCTCAGTTCTTCTTCAGTATGAATTGCTCTATATGTAGGTTTACATTTAGTGTTTCATGGAAGAGGTAAATTCCAAGTCTTCCTGTATTGCCATCATAAACCCTCCCCTAGTCATTAAATTATGTATATGCCCTTCTATATTTCTGAAAAATTCTATGAATTCTGTTAGGATTTTAAAAAGTCTTGAAAGAGATTACATTTAAATAGGCTATAATATTTATGGATAATATATTTTGTTTCAGTATAATATAGAAGTTAGGGGATTATTGGTTTTAAAAGATTGGGTATGACTTGGCCAGTTTTGCACCTGGATGATAGCTACATAGGGGTATATTATACTATTCTCTCTACCTTTTAAAGGATAAAAATTTTTCATTAAAAATGTTTTTTCAAATATAGCTTTTTAAACTTTTTAAGCAATCGTAAAATTATGGCATTTCCATGAATTCGTTTACTACAATTAAAGATATGTAATTTGCATTTAAAAATCTAAACTCACTATTTATTGGTAAAGTTGTGCTATTTAAAGCAGAAAATTTCAAAATTGAATCTAAATAGAAAACAAATCTATTGAAAAGCTAATAAACCCTAAGCAGGAACTTCATTACGCAACAGGGCCTTATTATCAATTCCATTTATTGTTAATGACATACACTTGGAGCGATGGTTCTAACAGAGGCCTAATTTGGGGAAAAAACAGCAAACTTCTAAGGCCTTTTTTTTTTCTTTTGTAGTAAGTTTCTCCGTGTGACATTTGAAAAATGCAAAGAATATTTTATTGTTGGAAACTAATTTTCAAAAGAATATATCCTCTTTGAATGAACAATATGGGAAGATAATTGGGGTGGGGGAGAAAAAGATGTGGAGTGTATGTTGAACATTTTCCCAATGAATGTAGCTAGGACCAAGTCCAGATTACACTAATATTAAAGACATTATGTCATTTGCTACCTCTGAATGCCTTTTGGCATGCAGTACAAGGACCATAGCTGGGGCTTTTAGCTTGTTATTGATATATTTAATGAAACCATCCTCATATATTGTTAGTTGTCCTTTTTAAAACAAAAGTGGTTTTCCTGAAATAGCTTATCTTTTTGATATTTTTCAATTTCTTCTATCTGTTATTTTCCGGGCAATATTAGTCAAGCAGAAAGATAGCATTTTTGAAGCATGGGTACTAACCTTCTAGAGACTCATTTGGACTAGGAAAAAAGCATGATATTATATTCTTATTCTAAGATTCACTAGATTTTCTTGAGAGTAAGCTAAACTACAGTTAAAAGAATCCTGCCTTTTCTAAAGCAGGCTGTTTGCACCCAGGGAAATTTTTATGTCCCTTGTGGTTGAAGGCACTTTTAATCTACTCTGGAACTAGTTTGAGTTATTAAAGAATATTGTAAACCTTCGCTATTGCTAAGGTCTGTTCAGGTCTGTTCCTCAGAACACCTTAGTGCAAACTAAAGGACATGAAGCCTGGATTCTTTTCTTTGATAGAGTATATTTCTACTACATCAAATACATCTCTGGATACTGGGTGAAGGAGTTTCCCTGTATCTGTGTCTCATTAGTCTCTATACCTTGTCCTCTAAAGGTCCTCCTTCTATATAGAAGAGGAGGAAGCATCAAATTTTCTTTTATTTAATGATAATCTTTATCAATATGAATTTTGGAAACTAATAAACAATATAAGCCTTTGGATATTAAAATACTTCTTATCTCTAACTGGAGATAAGATATGGCCTACTATATTTCTAGAGTGGAACCACTTAGCCTGAAGGTAATACATATTTTTTTTTCATTTCTTTCTGATAAGAAGGAGTCACTTCTCTTTGATTTATAGTTCTCATAAGGAAGGTAATATATTTCATGATTAATTTTAGCTCCAACTCATTTGCATATTGAATAAGAGATTCAGAAAAGACTGAGAAAGTAACTATGTACCTTTATTTACATTTAATAATCAATATGATTTTTGCATTCAACACATATTTTTTATCATAGCTCTTTTTTAAAATGAAATTTGTGGAAATATATTGGCAGGATAGCTACCATTTTAGATCACCTTTTTATATTCTAAATGTAAATATAGATACTTGTTTCTGCCTATGCCCCACTTCCAGACCCCACTGTCTACCTCAGCCCCTATAAAGTCAACTATATTAGCAAAGACTAGTTTTGCTTAAATGCAATCTTACTTTGTCTTCTCTAGGGCCTAGTTCATGTACCTCTGCAATTTGTGAAGTCTGTAGCTAATTACTGGGACTCATTCATGAGCCACTCAAACTTCAGGGGCATTAACACCCTTGGCACCATCCTTGACCAATGAGAACAGGAAAACAATGCATAAAATGCCTTCTTTTTTTGTCCAAGGGGAAGGCAGATCAGAAGGTATTGCCATATCAACATGGGGCATCTATGTAGGTAACTAACCCAATAACGCACAATATTGGCTTTCCTCCTTTTATGTTCTCAACATCTCAAAACAATCCAAAATAAACCTTTGTCTCAGACTCTGCTAAAATAAGTTTTTAATCTGGCATAGTTTGCCTCAAGTAAAATCCTGACTCTTCTAGCAATTGTTACCTTAAAGTGCTAATAATTTCCCTGAGCTTCCCATTTTTTTTATATGTAAAATACGGATTATACATACCTCAAGTAATATTATAAGGATTAAAATTACATAATATGTGTAAATTATTTTGGATAGGTTTTGCTTTTAGTGAGCACTATAGAAGCATGTGATTGTATTTTTTTTTTAAGAATTTGGACTTTTTTTAAAGTTTATTTATTTTGAGAGAAACAATGTGTGTGTGAGTGGGAAAGGGAGAGAGAAAGAGGAAGAGAGAGAATCCCAAACAAACTCCATGCTGTCCCTCCCAGAGCTTGATTTCATGAACTGTGAGATCATGACTGGACCTGAAACCAAGAGTTGGACTGTTAATGAACTGAGCCGCCCATGTGCCCCTCGTGATTTTATTTTGTCCCATATATGTTACCTAATTTAAAAGTCACACAAATTATATGTGTCAGAATATTTAATGACTTTATTAATATATATATTAATATAAATGCTATTCTATATACTCTAGGCTCACTGTCTTTCATAAAAAAAGCTTACTTTTTATTAAAATTTAGTTATTATCTGATTTTTCCCTCTTCTTCCCTTTGAAAGATCTCTGCTAACCCAATTTATTAATAATAATGTATTTAGTACAAAAGTCTTATTTGTCTTGAATTCTCCAAAAATGCAAGTTGTAAAAGCTTTTAATTTGAACTAAATTGTACACGTTATGATTCTCATTAAATTTACTACATAATCAAAGTTCTAGGGTTTATTATGCAGCATTTAATTATAGTTTGTCAAGACTGTGGATTTAAAAACATTCTTATATGAAGAAAATTATAGGAAACATTAAAAGTTTGAGTGATGGAAGGGTGCCTGGGTGGCTCAGTCAGTTAAGCATCTGACTTTGGCTCAGGTCATGATCTCAGGGTTCGTAGGTCTAAGCCCCACATCAGGCTTTGTGCTGACGATGCAGAGCCTGCTTGAGATTCTCTCTCTCTCCCTTTCTCTCTGTCCATTCCCCATTTGTGTTTCTCTCTCTCTCTCTTTCTCTCTCTCTCTCTTAAAATAAATAAATAAACTAAAATATTAAAAAAAGTTTGTGTGATAGAATTTACCTTAATGGCCTATTTATCCACTTATTGTGGTAGAGAGTAAAAATTATTCAATTTCTAATAAAGAGGCAGAGAATATCACCAGCCTTGAATTTGTACTCAACCTTAAAATTTACTGTGGGCCCTAAAATGGAGCAGGACTGATGGTGTACTAGGTCCAAGTCTAAACCTCAAGATATTCAAGATGTTTCCACTTTCTCTGGAAACTCTGAGGATGTCATGTGGAACATATTTCTACAAGAGAGAAAATATATGAAAAGCCATACTAAGCAAG
Source organism: Lynx canadensis (assembly GCF_007474595.2). Classification (NCBI taxonomy): domain Eukaryota; kingdom Metazoa; phylum Chordata; class Mammalia; order Carnivora; family Felidae; genus Lynx; species Lynx canadensis. Next base: position 165,643,739 of record NC_044303.2, read on the forward strand.
TTCATCAGACCAGTCAGTTCTGTAGGCTCCACCAGCCTGTCCTCAGACATATTAGATGGTCCAGCCAAGATCAACCTAATCCAGTAAATTCAAACAGTACATCCCAGAAAACAGGTAGGAACAGGAGAAATAAATATTATGGTCTTAAAGCAATTATGTAATTTTTCACGTTTATTGAGGTATAATAGCAAAAAATAAACCTCACCTGTTTTAGGTGTACAGGTATGTGCATTTTGGCCAACTTAAATAAACACCACCACAATGATATCTACTATTTCTGCCATCCCAAAGAATATAGACTATTTCTATCATCCATTTGTAATCAAATAACCCACCACAACCACTGCTTTAGTCCTTGGTAAATGGTGATCTAATTTCTGTCCCCATAGTTTGACCTTTCCTGAAATGTCTTATAGGGGCATCTGGGTGGTTCAGTCAGTTAAGTATCCAAGTCGGTTTCAACTCAGGTCATGATATCACAGTTTCATGAGTTTAAGTCCCACATTGGGCTCTGCACTGACAGTGTGGAGACTGCTTGGGATTTTCTCTCTCTCCTCTCTTTGTCCCTCCTCTGCTCACACTGTTTCCGTGTCTCTCAAAATAAATAAATAACATAAAAAAATTTAAATGTCTTATAAATGGAGTCATAAGACATATTTCCTTTTGAGTCTGTTCCTGAGTTCATTCAGGATACTCCTTTTGGGACTCATTCATGTCATGCATGAATTACACACATTCCTTTTTTATGCTGAGTGTAGTGTAGATAAACAGTGATGTGTTTATCCATTAGGTAGTTGATGACTTTTTGTGTTATTTCTAGGTTTTGAAAATTGTGAATAAAAGGACCATAAACATTTATGTACAGGCATTTGTATAGATCTACATCTTAATTTCTTTTGTATCTAGCATATGAATTTATAGCTTTGTCCACTTGCCAGGACTTGTTTTTGTCAAGTCTTTCATTACTTGCTTCATTCTTTCTTTTTCTTCTTCTCCTTCTTCTTCTTTTTAGCATTTGATTACATACGTGGTATCTCACTGTGGTGTTAATTTGCATGTGCCTAATGACTGATGATAGTGAGCATCTTTACATGTGTTTATTATAATCCAAACCTCTTCTGTAGTCAATTATCTTTTCATGTATTTTACACACTTTTATTATTTTGTTTCTTATTAGTGATTTTTCAAGTTTCTTTGTGTATTCTGGTTACCAGGACTTTATTAAATGTGTTTTGCAAACATTATTTTCTGACACTATTGCTTTTCTTTTCTTTTCTTTTCTTTTAAAATGTTGTTTTGGGGTACCTAGGTGCCTCAGTCAGTTGAGTGCCTGACTCTTGGTTTTGCCTCAGGTCATGTTCCCAGTGTTGTGGGACTGAGCCCCTTGTCAGGCTCTGTGCTCAGTGTAAAGCCTGTTTAAGGTTCTCTCTCCTTTCTCCCTTCCCCAACTCATGTGTGCTCTAAAAAAAAGAAGAAGAAGAGGAAGAAGAAGAAAGAAAAAAGAAAAAGAAAGAAAGAACAAAAATGATGTTTTGCAAAAAGCAGGTTTTGTATATGTTCTATCTAAAAAATCAATATCAGATTTTCTCCTGTTTTCTTCTAGGTAGAAGTTTTCAATTTTAGCTTTTACTTTTATATTTACATTGTTATTTTCCTTGCACAAGAATGTATAATTGTTTCAAAGTACTTCTCTATTGAATAACAGTGCTCACTTTGTCAAAACAATTTGTTTATATGCATGTGGGTCTATTTCTGTACCTTTCATTGTGTCCCATTGATATTTGACTATCATTTTCCTAATACCATACTATATGATTACTATAGCTTTATAGAAAATCTTAAAATCTGGTAGTGTGAGGCTTACAACTTTGTTTTCATTTTTCAAAATAGTTTTGGCAACTTTTGATTTCTTGCTTTTCCATATAAAGTTTAGCTCAGCTTGTAGATTAAAAGTAGCCTCGGGGCACCTGGGTGGCTCAGTCAGTTAAAGGGGCCAACTTTGGCTCAGGTCATGATTTCGTGGTCCATGAGTTTGAGCCCCGTGTCGGGCTCCTTGCTGACAGCTTAGAGCCTGTTTCAGATTTTGTGTCTCCCTCTCTCTGACCCTCCCCCATTCATTCTGTGTCTTTCTCTGTCTCAAAAATAAATAAACATTAAAAATTTTTTAAAAAGTAGCCTCATAGATTTCTCTGAGATTGTGTTGAGTTTGTAGATCAATTTGAGAAAAATTTGCATTTTGACAATTTTAAGTCTTCCAATTAATGAACATGAGATATCTCTCCATTTACTTAGCTCTTCTTTGATATTTATCAACAATGTGGTATGTTTGTTTATTATACAAAGTATACCCATGTGTTTTCTTTTTGAGATTTATTCTTCTGTTATATTTTTACTGGTATTATAAATGGTATCTTTATAAGATTTCTTATCTAATTGTTTATTGCTGGTATGTTTAAAGATAATTGATTTTAACATGCTGGCTTTTTTCCCCCTGTAACCAGCTAAACTCACTTACTTATTTTAATAACTTCTTCCACATATTCTCTATAGACAATCATGGCCTCTAAGAATAAAGACAGTTTTATTTCTTACTTTCAAATCTATATGTCTTATATTTCTTTTTCTTGTCTTATTGCACTAACTTGCATATTGTAGAATAGAAACGGTATAAGTAGCAATTCTTATTTTGGTCCTAATCATAGAATGGAGCCATTTGGTCTTTAGCAATAAGATGTGATGTTAATTCTAGTTATTAACAGATATCTTTTATAAGGTTGAAAAAATTAGCTTATATTAATAGGTTGTGAAGAAATTTTGTCATAAACAGATATTGAAATTTGTCAAATGTTATTCAGGTATCTTTTGAACAGATTTTTTTTTCTGTTTTAAATATTGGTATAAATGAATTACTGTAGTAGTCAGGCTTCTTCAGAGAAACTGAACTAGTAGGAGATAGAGATAGATACTAATAAAGATAGATATTGATTTACTATAAGGAATTGGCTCAATGGTTACAAAATTATGGAGGCTGAGATGTCCCACAGTCTGCTGTCTATAAACAGGAAAACTAGTTGTGCAGTTCAATCTGAGTCTGAAAGCCTGAGAACCAGGGAAGCTAATGTTATAATTCCTAGCCACAGGGAAGGAGAAGACTCATATTCTAGTTCAGCAGTTAGTTCATCATAAGAACTAAATCTTCCCTCCAATCACTTTTTTGTTCTATGAAGTCTGTCAGTGGATTTGATGATTCCCACCCACATTGCTGAGGTCAATCTGCTTTACTCTGTCTACTGATTTCAATGCTAATCTCATCTGGAAATACCCTCCCGTTCCCAGGATAGATCTCACTTGCTTATAATATCCCATTCTACTTATATATGCTAGGCTTAGTTTGCCAATATTTATAAATAGTTTTTTGGGGCGCCTGGGTGGCTCAGTCAGTTGGGTGTCTGATGTCAGCTCAGGTCATGATCTCGTGGTCTGTAAGTTCAAGCCCTGCATTGGGCTCTTGCTGACAGGTCAGAGCCTGGAGGCTGCTTCGGATTCTGTGTCTCCCTCTCTGTGCACCTCCCCTGCTCATGCCTCTCCCTCTCTCTCTCTCTTTCTCACTCTCTCTCTCTCAAAAGTAAATAAAAATTTTTAAAAAATTAAGAATTTTTTTTCCATGTTCCTGAGGAATATTATTCTGTAATTTTCTTTTCTTACAATATCATTATCTGTTTTGGTATCATTGCAATGCTGGCCTCATTAAAAAGAGTTAGGAGGTATGCTCTTTTCTATTTTCTGGATTTTTGTTTTGTTTTGTTTTTAAAATTATAATTTCTTCCATTAATCTTTTATATAACTCATTAATAAATCCATATGAATATTTTTTCCCCTTTTTGGAAAGTTAACTATGAACACAGTGTCTTAATAGATATAGGACTAATTGCACTCTTTATTTCTTCTTGAGTGAGTTTTGTTCATTTGTATTTTTAACATTTTCTTTTCATTATGTTATTAACTTATTGGCTGATGCCAATAAATTTTAGAATGGTTTAGCAAATATTTAGCAAAAAACAGCTAACTGATATAGTCATTCATATATGATTCATTAACTCATCGATGTACTTTCAACATATAGTTGACCCTTGAACAATTCAGGGGATAGAGGTGCCAACCTCTTGTGCAGTTGAAAATCCACATATATATTATATACTGTATTCCTACAATAAAGTGAGTTCAACTCACTCAATAAAGTGAGTTTAAGAGTCAATTGTAAACTTAAAACATCAATAATATTTTTTAGGTTCTGTTATATACCCTGGGTATGATGACAAAACTGAACTGTAAGAAATAAGAATCTATTGTATTCTGTAAATAATTCTACAATATGTGAAGCCTAGCATGACAATGACTATCTCAAAGAGGTTTATAAGATTTTTACTATGAAAGAAAACTTTTACTTTTGTATCAAGTATTACTTACTATGTAGTGCTATGCAGTGCTTCCTATGTACTAATCTGTAAGTAAGTAGCACTGTTCAAACAATAAGAACATTTTTAATCATTTTTGTACTACAAATTCATAAAATGTTCAGACTTCAACAAATCTTTTTACTTTCTCTGGCTAATTCTACTCTAGCTACACTGATGTCTTTACTGGTTATATATCATGCTTCACATATTCTCACCTTGAAGCCTTTATAATCCCAGATTTCTGTACCTGAAATATCTCATTTATATTAATCCTTAAATGTTAGTTCCCCAAAAGGACATTCCTTAGGCATCATGATTAAAATTATAATTCTTTCCTGTTTTACCTGCTTACCCTTTTTAATTTTCTCATAGCATTATATGACAATATACCATATATTTGTTTATTTATGTTCTGTCTTTCAACCTCACTTTAGTATGCAAACTCCACAGAAGGAGGGACTTCATTTGTTCACTGCTTTGTTTCCCTTATTGCTTATCTGCACTGGCTAGAACAGAATTTAGCATATCATAGGCATGTAATAAATATTATTGAACAAATAAATAAAGAAGTCACCATTATTTTTGGAGCTCTAATTTTTTAGAACAAGTAGCATACTCATAGAATCAGAGAATTTGGCTTTCATTCTGTGATCCTGCTCTTAAATTTGAGCACATTATATAATTTTTCTGAGTTTTCATTTTTTTCAGTTTCTTAATTTAAATGTCCAACTCTGCTGTCATATACATTAATTCCTTCTGCCTGAAATGTTTCATTGTTCCAGCCTTCAGTGATTACTCTTTCTTCTGCATTACTAACAAAGCTGTTGTTCAGTATGCTGCATACTTCTATACTCATTATACTAAACAGTAATTTGAAATGTATTTAGCTTTCTTACATTTGTCTTTTTTCCTGAAAAGAGTGACCAAAATAAGAGGAAATGAATCTTATTTTTTAATTAGCCAAATGAATTTAATGGATCAACTTTTTTTATCCTACAACCATGATTAATGAAAATCCTTCACACGTCTGATTGAGATCTGACATTTTATAGGCATGGATTGAGGATTCTCCCTTTTCTTTACTGGATAAAAGCATATAAATGCTTGGAAAGCTTCCACTTAAATCTTTATTTCAGGTCTGTATAATTTTTCTAACTTACAAGGACAGGAAGCCAAAAAATCAAGTGTTTTGTCTTTTTAGTCCTTCTAAAATTCCCACACTGACTAGATCTTTCAAGTATTCCAATTGGATTTCCCTTCAACTGGCAGAATTCAACCTACCCAAACCAACTATCTTTTCATATAATCTATTCTTTACTACTTTCCAAGTGTCATGGTCTTTTACATCTTGAAAATCATAAATTGTCCTCAGTTTCCTCATTGTGTCAGAAATTTTCAAGCCTGTAGCACTGCAGTTATGTCGCTCCCTTTTCTGTAGGGTGTAGAGAGGCAGAGGGAAAATTTAGGCTTCAAAGATGGATCAGGAAAGGAGATCCATCATAGTGATGTAGATGTAGGGACAGTAAATATCTTATTTCTTTCTTGACATCAGGTAAAATAAACAAATAAAACTAATAGAAAAAAACACTACTGTTTTTTCTCATTAAGTTAAAAATGTCAACCTTCATATAATGTTTATGGTCTTATTTTGCTGGAAGAGTTCTTTATTTGTTCTTAAATTTTATTTAAAAGCCATTTTTATTTGCCTGTTTTCCTTGTTGACAGGGAAAGTAGAAGAAACTTGAAGACAAGTGTTATATGTCCTATTTTATAACTATAAATTTGTCAAATAATTTGTCCTATGTAGAGTAAATTCTAGATAGTGATTAAAGTTAAAAGAATGAAGTATATTTCTCTTTTTTTTAATGTTTATTTATTTTTGAGAGAGAGACAGAGCATAAGTGGAGGAGGGGCAGAGAGAGAGAGGGAGACACAGAATCCGAAATAGGCTCTAAGCTCTGAGCTGTCAGCACAGAGCCCGACGCAGGGCTCGAACTCATGAACTGTGAGATCATGACCAGAATTGAAGTCAGATGCTCAACCGACTGAACCACCAGGTGCCCTAAGAATGAAGTATATTTGTAAAGCTAGCTATCTGTTTTTATTTAGGTGGACTTTGTTAGACTTTCATAGAACATTGTTCCTTCTTATAATTCTAGTTTTAGATTTTGTTTCTTATTTTATTTGAACTTCATACAATTTATTCACAGTCTTCCTCCATTTTATTACCATCTCCATAGTGAAAAAGCAGAATATTTAAAATTTATATTTTAATATACATTTATTCATCTTTCATGAAATACTTTTTGAAACTATCATTTCTCTTATTTCCGATAGCCTTTTCTGCTGAATTGATCATGTGTGTTGTGCTTTATTTATTTATATAATTTAGTGTGTGTGTGTGTGTGTGTGTGTGTGTGTGTATGTGTGCATGTGTGGTGTACTTTAGAAAGCACTGTATCCATTCTCTCTAGTTAGCCCCACACAACAGCCTTGAGGAGGAGAAATAGTATATTCTCCTTAACCTACCATTGCTGGAGAAGACAAGTTACAATATATCCTAGTTCACAGATTGGAGTGGCAGAAACAGGATTGAGGCCTTCTGCCCTGTTCTTCAGTGCTATCTCTACTATATCAAGTCACTCTGCAACGATGCAGCAAACTCTTCCAGTATTGATAGTCAGGAGCTGTATAAAAGAAGCCACTCACTAAAGACTGCATATTCTTTGGCTTTGTGTGACATTTATATGAAATTCTAGAATAGGCAAAATCAGTTTGCTTCTGGCAGATCAGTGATTAGAAGCAAGGGTGGGGGTGGGAATTGATTGCCTACAGGTATAAGGGAGCTTTGTGTGGTTATGAGAGTATTTCAAAGCCTGACACTGTAGCAGTTAAAATGACAGTAGTCCCTCAATATATGGAACTGCAAGCTTAAAAGGAAGGAAACTTTTAGATGTTTATTATACCTGTATAGAATGTAAAATATATACATTGTCAGCAGACTGTTACTTTTACATCAGTAACATAAATATAGAATTTGTTTTATTTATTACCCAATCATGTGTAATCAATTGACTTTTAAAAAATGATTTGCCTTTAAATCCTTTGATAATCAGTTTAAGGCTGAGCAGTTTGTTAAAAATGCAGAGCCTTGTGTTTTTCTCCCATCTGACCTGATGCACTAATCACTAGGGCACAGTTGTGTTATTCAGAACATGGAATGAGGTCACATTTCTCCCTAGTGGAGAGTAAATAGCAAATGTACTTTAAAAAGTACCTGGCATTTAATGCCTAATCCTTAAGATTAGTTGATGTTAAAAATAAATAAATAAAACCAAGAAATGCTTACTTTCTCACAAAAGGATTTGACCAACATTTTTTTGGTTAGTAATTTTCTATATGTCCGGTCATATACATTTAAAATAAAAAAATATGAGAATATTGGGGAATGAGTTGAAGCAAATAAATAGGTATTTTAAAAGATAAGGTGTGCATAAGCTTAGATTATTTTTTATGATTTCTTCTCATTCACAGCTTTTAAATCACTTGAGATGATAATTTTTCCTCCTCCATTATTATTTTGTTTGTGATTTTAATGTGAGTACTACTTTAAAAAATTATGGAAAAGTATAAATATACAAAAGGAAAAGTAACATAATAAACCTCTATTGATCCAATATCCAGTTTCAATGTAGTCAATATATGTTTCTCTAAGTCTATACCTATTCTCCATCCACACCCCATCTTAGTTATTTTTTTCAGTTAAATCCTAGATATCACTTTATTTCATCCATAGATCCTTCAATATGTATCAAAAGATACTTTAAAAATCCTAATTCCAATTTTTGTATCTTTTCTGAAGTAATTAAGTATAATTCTTTAAGGTTATAAAAACACAATATTCACATTTATTTCAACATTTCATAGTATTTTAAATTTACGGTTTGTTTGAATCAGGAAACAAAATACATGTGATATGTTTCATTGATATAGTTTAAATTATTTTTGACTCATAAGCTTCCCCTCCTTCTTTTCCCTTATAAATTATTTGATACAGAAACCAAGGAAATTGATCCTCTATAACTTGGGACATTCTGGATTTGCTCATTGCCTCCCTTTGTATCAGTTAAGGTGGTCTGCATACTTTTTTTTATTTCCTGTAAAAAAAAGTAGTTACATTTAGAAGGCTGATCAAATTTGTTCTATTTTTTTAATAATACTTCACAGCAGGAGTTGTAAGCCTCCTATTGTATCACATCAAGTGATATTATGTCTAGTTTTCATTCTTATTCTTATTGAGATTGATCTAACCACCTAGCTTTTTCTTGTTTTTTTTTTTTTTAGTATCAACACAAACTCAGAATGATCCCAATGCCAATATTTTTATGAAAATTAAGCTTATGAAAAACATTTAAGATGTCTTGCGCTATTCTTTTACCTTCTACATGATTTTAATTAAAAGTTTGCTTCATTTATTATTTCATATCTGTTTTTCTGTTTATTTATTTTTATTATGGTAAAATATACATAATATGAAGTTACCATTTTAGCCACTTTAAAGTGTATAGAAAAATATGGAATGCTTCATGAATTTACATGTTAGTATTTCACAGGGTCCATGCTAATTTTCCCATTGCCATTATGATTTTAGTATATGCATGCTACTGAGCAACAACTTGAATTTGTTTTTATCTTTAGGATATATCTGAATATCTGACTTGGTCTATATTCCAAATTACTGTAGGTTAAAGTCCTACTAATGAATAGATCCAATGGCCTTTAAACATTTTTCATTGCAAATATATTCCACTGTTTTGTCATTTGTTATTTATTGATTATAATGTTTATTTGTCATATTTTTTTGGACAAGTAACAAACTAAAATTATTAATTTTATCCTTTATTGATTATGTTTTGTGAATCATAGTTAACACTATTTTCTCTACTTTCAAGTTTGTAGGTGAATTTAAATATATTTCTTTTAATACTATGTGGAGATAATTTTGCTTTTTCTTCATATGGCTATGCCACTATTCCAACACTACTAATTATAAAGAATATTTTTCTCACTGATTTCTGATGCTATGTTTGTGATATACTAAATTTTTATTTGCAAATATATCTATTTCCAGATTTTCTATCTTAGTCCATTCATTTTCTAATGCCTTATTCTCTTATACATAAAGGACATAAAATACATCTCATCTAGAGTGAACTAGAATATCCTTCTCATGGTTTCTGTGCTTTCTCTATTTTTGTTTTTCCTTTCAGATGAACCTTATAATTTTCTATCTCAAGGGGGAAAAAAAAGATCTGTTTTTTTATGGCAATAATATTAAATTTATAAATCAAATATTTTTGTTAATATTCACATGTATGGTTGGTTTGTAGATTTAATTTTTGGAGCAATTTTTATCAGGTTTTATAATCAATATAACATTCACCTAAAAAATAATTTAAAGGGTTTTTTGTTCCTTTGTTTATGTTTTCATATAGTTTAGTACTTGGATTATCTTTACAGTCATTTAAAGCAATTGCCTTCTGAAAGCATTTGGAGCTTAAATCAAATACTTTTACCATAATATGTATTGGTTTTGGCTGCTTGTGAAAACTTTTCTCTGAGAAATAATATTCTCTTTCAATATGAAGATGTAATTCTTAATTTATTTCAGAAAAGTTATATGATATTATGGTTTTTAATATGTATTCTTTGTTCTTTTGTTTTCACTTGGAGTGTGTGTGTGTGTGTGTGTATGTGTATGTGTACTTTCTCCACTTTTTCTATTACTTCCTCCTCATTTTATGCCTCTATTAATTTTTGCTTGATTTTAAAATTTACTGTTCTACTTTTCATTGTCTATTCCTTTTACTGTATCATGTATGATACCTGTTCATTTCCATTGTCTACTTAGCTTTGCTTTTATTTATGAAATTATTTTAAATTTATTTCTAAATCATTCTAGAACTCAGTGAGGTCTTATTTTCAACCTCTCTTATTTTTGTAATTTTATTTTTCTCATTTTTTTCTAGTTCTTATGATTTTTTTTCATATTTTAATTATATTTGGTTTATTTTGAAATACTAAGCTTCAATGTTTAAAATCTTTTTTAGGAGAGCATGTTCTTTTGGTATATCTTCAGAGTCTTAAAGATGTTTATTTGGCTCATATTTTTTTGACCTAGAATGAGTTGATATGGAATTAACTACAATTCTATTGTGTTATGAATATTTATATGAAATAAGTTTTCTTGAATTTAAAAAAAATATCTTTCCAGATAGGGGGATATTCTAAGGTAGCTTTCTTTCATAGCTTCATGGCTTCAGGCTTTACTGTGAAGCATCACAAAGTTAGTTCAGGTACTTTGAGAACTGTCTCCTCTCTTCCTTTTTTTTTTTTTTTTTTTTTTTTTACCATCATCAGAATATTTCCTTTCTCTCTTTTTTTTCCACACTGAGTGCCCCAACTCTTTTTCTTTTTGTCCCATAGTATCTTTCTCCTGCTTAACGTGTGTTTTATTCCCATCAGTTTCTCTTTTGCATAGGTTTTGTCCTTGAAGGAAACTTCTTCAGTTGGTTGGTTTCAAGCATTCATGACACCTCTATATCCTCAGCATAGTCTAACATTCCTGAAGTCTCCTAAACTCATCCTTACAGTGGAAACAGAAAGTCTCCTCTCCTGATGCTTTTCTCAGATACCTTCACCTGACTTCTCTTCCAGAGTCTTCTCTTGCTTTCTGAATGAATTGTTGTTGGTAGTTTACTAGCATCAGGGCTATTATATATCTTTGTCTTTCTCCTTCCTCTCACACAGTTAATTATATACATGTTGTAGTTAGGCACAGCTCAGTGGAATTTTGTGGTTTGTGAGGATACCACTTCACTTCCTGGGGTTAAAACGCTTTCAGTGTTCTATTAATTTACATATTTAGTACTTTACTGCATTTATTGTTATGTCTGTTTTGTTAGGAGGTTCAAGAAGACTTAAATACTTTGCTATTCCAGTAACAGCATCTTTATTTTAAATGATCTTTACTTGTAAGAGCAACTTAGGTTCATAGCAATATTAAGCAGAAGATATGGATTGACTTTTGTATATTAAACTTGTATCCTGTAACTTTGCTATAATCACTTAATTAGTTTCAGGAATTTTTGTTGATTCTTTCAGATTTTCTACACAAATCACCACAACATCTGTAAACGAAGTTTATTTCTTCTCTCCCAATCTATATGCCTTTTATTTTCTTTTTTTGTCATATTGCACTAGATAGAACTTCCCAAATCACAATGCAGGTAAGCTGAATTCAAAAAGGAGGTAGTGGTATCACTGTGTGGTAAAAACAAAATTATAGTTCATTCCTGTTGTGGTGGCTTGGGTTTCAGGAGCAAAGATTTAAAGAGAAAGGCATGGCAGAGAATGGGCCACGAGAAAGTATATAAAATTATTCGTGTCTTTGGTTTAGTGTTTAGCTATGCACTCAAGGAGTAAAACTCCAGGATGTGTAGCAGAGAATAGCCACAAGGAATCAGGAGAGATTTGAGTAGATACCTAGATCAATAAAACTATCTGTGGCCAAACTCAGTTAGAAATACCATGGTGAGAGGCCAGGACTTTGAGTTAAGAAACCAGAAAGGCCCTGGTCTAGAAATATCGACCACGTCCTAGAATGAAGACACATGCTCTAAGAGTAAAAGATATGCTTAGGGGAATTAGAAGTCAAGATAATCCACATCTTTACAGTGTGTCACCTTCAATATATGAGATATAAAATTACTAATCATATGAATAACCAGCAACAAGTAATAAACAGTAAAGAAATATAGTAGTCTATTGTATAGACCCAGAGCAGGCCCAGAGATGATACATATATTGTAATTAGTAAGGACTTTAACATACTCTCGATACCTATGTGATAGAAAAGACAGAAAAAGAAAAATAATGTGAATAAAGGGATGGAAAATATTGGTAAAATGTTTATGTATTTATATAAAGAAAAATCACTGGATCTCATGGAGGTGATTAAAAGCAGACCAACACAGGATAGGCTATATATTGAACTCAGAAATACATTATTAGAAATGATATGTAAACTGAAATAAAGAAAAACAAAGAAGGCAAACATAACAAAATAAAACAAAGCATAAAGTACATGTGGAAATTTGTCAAAAAAAAGTCCCAGCGGGAGAAGACAGAGAGTTGGGATAGAATCTATACCTGAAAAAATAATGGCTGATAATTTCCCATAGCATTTGGAAGATATTGCCAGTGAATTGAAGTGGGATAAATACAGGGAGAAACATACCTAGGTGGATTATAATCAAATTGTTAAAAACTAAAGACGAAATGGTAATACTCAAAACAGCTACAAGGAGAAAACACTGTATGACATTTAATAGGAAAAGTATATAACTCATAGCTAAGATGTTAATAAAAAGTAGAAGTCAGGAAAAAAATAGAAATTTACCTAAACTAAGTCTCATTAATACAGGAGATTGGCAAATATAGTTTTCTGGATAGCTACCCTCTTGTCCCTCATCCCTTATGGAGCAGGTCAAGGAAAGTTCAGGAAATGTATGGGAGAACAAAAAATAACTTATCTGTACTGTGGGAAATAAGAATATTGGCATATATCCTTGGGAAATATTCAACATTATGCTTTGGTGACATATCCCAGTGGTGTTTTCAAGTAAGAAGTTGGATATGCAAATTTAGATTACAGAGGAAATTCCTAGAATTCACACACAATATGTGATATCTTCTAAGAATAACATAACAAAAGAAGTATCTCAGATCAAATACTCAAAAACTTCAAGGTTAAAATTAAGGAAAGTTTTAAAATTTACAAAAATATTTTTGACCTGATATACATGAAATTTGATATTCTAATTTATAATAGATATTCTAGAATCAAGGAATATTCCTTGATTAAAGTATAGCATCAGAAACTACATACATTGATGCTGTCATATTACCCAAAAGTATTACTCCCATTCTTCCCATGATTAATTTTACTGAACTGTATAAATTTGAAAAAGCAAATCTAATTAAGCTCTTATAAAAAAGTCATGTATATCATGTATAGTTTTATTGGTAATATTGTTTTCTATCACCCACTATTCTATCTCATCAACTCTCTTAGGATAAATTTCCTTCAGGATCAATGCACAATTTCTGTGTTTTCCTTTATAATTTGTTGGCTTAACTCTTACAAATTCTGGATGAATTTGTTTTTCGGGTGTGGAGTTTGGTGAGCTCTTTATAGATTTTAGATACTAGCCCTTTGTCTGATATGTCATTTGCAAATATCTTTTCCCATTCCGTTGGTTGCCTTTTAGTTTTGTTGGTTGTTTCCTTTGCTGTGCAGAAGCTTTTTATCTTCATAAGGTCCCAGTAATTCACTTTTGCTTTTAATTCCCTTGCCTTTGGGGATGTGTCGAGTAAGAGATTGCTACGGCTGAGGTCAGAGAGGTCTTTTCCTGCTTTCTCCTCTAAGGTTTTGATGGTTTCCTGTCTCACATTTAGGTCCTTTATCCATTTTGAGTTTATTTTTGTAAATGGTGTGAGAAAGTGGTCTAGTTTCAACCTTCTGCATGTTGCTGTCCAGTTCTCCCAGCACCATTTGTTAAAGAGGCTGTCTTTTTTCCATTGGATGTTCTTTCCTGCTTTGTCAAAGATGAGTTGGCCGTATGTTTGTGGGTCTAGTTCTGGGGTTTCTATTCTATTCCGTTGGTCTGTGTGTCTGTTTTTGTGCCAGTACCATGCTGTCTTGATGATGACAGCTTTGTAGTAGAGGCTAAAGTCTGGGATTGTGATGCCTCCTGCTTTGGTCTTCTTCTTCAAAATTCCTTTGGCTATTCGGGGCCTTTTGTGGTACCATATGAATTTTAGGATTGCTTGTTCTAATTTCGAAAAGAATGCTGGTGCAATTTTGATTGGGATTGCATTGAATGTGTAGATAGCTTTGGGTAGTATTGACATTTTGACAATATTTATTTTTCCAATCCATGAGCAGGGAATGTCTTTCCATTTCTTTAAATCTTCTTCAATTACCTTCATAAGCTTTCTATAGTTTTCAGCATACAGATCCTTTACATCTTTGGTTAGATTTATTCCTAGGTATTTTATGCTTCTTGGTGCAATTGTGAATGGGATCATTTTCTTTATTTGTCTTTCTGTTGCTTCATTGTTAGTGTATAAGAATGCAACTGATTTCTGGACATTGATTTTGTATCCTGCAACTTTGCTGAATTCATGTATCAGTTCTAGCAGACTTTTGGTGGAGTCTATCGGATTTTCCATGTATAATATCATGTCATCTGCAAAAAGCGAAAGCTTGACTTCATCTTTGCCAATTTTGATGCCTTTGATTTCCTTTTGTTGTCTGATTGCTGATGCTAGAAGTTCCAGCACTATGTTAAACAACAGCGGTGAGAGTGGGCATCCCTGTCGTGTTCCTGATCTCAGGGAAAAAGCTCTCAGTTTTTCCCCGTTGAGGATGATGTTAGCTGTGGGCTTTTCATAAATGGCTTTTATGATCTTTAAATATGTTCCTTCTATCCCGACTTTCTCAAGGGTTTTTATTAAGAAAGGGTGCTGGATTTTGTCAAAGGCCTTTTCTGCATCAATTGACAGGATCATATGGTTCTTCTCTTTTTTTTTGTTAATGTGATGTATCACGGTGATTGATTTGCGAATGTTGAACCAGCCCTGCATCCCAGGAATGAATCCCACTTGATCATGGTGAATAATTCTTTTTATATGCTGTTGAATTCGATTTGCTAGTATCTTATTGAGAATTTTTGCATCCATATTCATCAGGGATATTGGCCTGTAGTTCTCTTTTTTTACTGGGTCTCTGTCTGGTTTAGGAATCAAAGTAATACTGGCTTCATAGAAGGAGTCTGGAAGTTTTCCTTCCCTTTCTATTTCTTGGAATAGCTTGAGAAGGATAGGTATTATCTCTGCTTTAAATGTCTGGTAGAACTCCCCTGGGAAGCCATCTGGTCCTGGACTCTTATTTGTTGGGAGATTTTTGATAACCGATTCAATTTCTTCGCTGGTTATGGGTCTGTTCAAGCTTTCTATTTCCTCCTGATTGAGTTTTGGAAGAGTGTGGGTGTTCAGGAATGTGTCCATTTCTTCCAGGTTGTCCAATTTGTTGGCATATAATTTTTCATAGTATTCCCTGATAATTGTTTGTATCTCTGAGGGATTGGTTGTAATCATTCCATTTTCATTCATGATTTTATCTATATGGGTCATCTCCCTTTTCTTTTTGAGAAGCCTGGCTAGCGGTTTGTCAATTTTGTTTATTTTTTCAAAAAACCAACTCTTGGTTTCGTTGATCTGCTCTACAGTTTTTTTAGATTCTATATTGTTTATTTCTGCTCTGATCTTTATTATTTCTCTTCTTCTGCTGGGTTTAGGCTGCCTTTGCTGTTCTGCTTCTATTTCCTTTAGGTGTGCTGTTAGATTTTGTATTTGGGATTTTTCTTGTTTCTTGAGATAGGCCTGGATTGCAATGTATTTTCCTCTCAGGACTGCCTTCGCTGCGTCCCAAAGCGTTTGGATTGTTGTATTTTCATTTTCGTTTGTTTCCATATATTTTTTGATTTCTTCTCTAATTGCCTGGTTGACCCACTCATTCGTTAGTAGGGTGTTCTTTAACCTCCATGCTTTTGGAGGCTTTCCAGACTTTTTCCTGTGGTTGATTTCAAGCTTCATAGCATTGTGGTCTGAAAGTATGCATGGTATAATTTCAATTCTTGTAAACTTATGAAGGGCTGTTTTGTGACCCAGTATATGATCTATCTTGGAGAATGTTCCATGTGCACTCGAGAAGAAAGTATATTCTGTTGCTTTGGGATGCAGAGTTCTAAATATATCTGTCAAGTCCATCTGATGCAATGTCTCATTCAGGGCCCTTGTTTCTTTATTGACCGTGTGTCTAGATGATCTATCCATTTCTGTAAGTGGGGTGTTAAAGTCCCCAGCAATTACCACATTCTTATCAATAAGGTTGCTTCTGTTTATGAGTAATTGTTTTATATATTTGGGGGCTCCGGTATTCGGCGCATAGACATTTATAATTGTTAGCTCTTCCTGCTGGATAGACCCTGTAACTATTATATAATGTCCTTCTT
The DNA here is from genome assembly GCF_007474595.2 of Lynx canadensis. Lineage (NCBI taxonomy): Eukaryota > Metazoa > Chordata > Mammalia > Carnivora > Felidae > Lynx > Lynx canadensis. Next base: position 165,660,336 of record NC_044303.2, read on the forward strand.
CATCTCTTGTTACAGCCTTTAATTTAAAGTCTAGTTTGTCTGATATAAGTATGGCTACTCCAGCTTTCTTTTGGCTTCAAGTAGCATGATAAATAGTTCTCCATCCCCTCACTCTCAATCTAAAGGTGTCCTCAGGTCTAAAATGAGTCTCTTGTAGACAGCAAATAGATGGGTCTTGTTTTTTTATCCATTCTGATACCCTGTGTCTTTTGGTTGGCGCATTTAATCCATTTACATTCAGTGTTATTATAGAAAGATACGGGTTTAGAGTCATTGTGATGTCTGTATGTTTTATGCTTGTAGTGATGTCTCTGGTACTTTGTCTCACAGGGTCCCCCTTAGGATCTCTTGTAGGGCTGGTTTAGTGGTGACAAATTCCTTCAGTTTTTGTTTGTTTGGGAAGACCTTTATCTCTCCTTCTATTCTAAATGACAGACTTGCTGGATAAAGGATTCTCGGCTGCATATTTTTGCTGTCTAGCACCCTGAAAATCTCGTGCCAATTCTTTCTGGCCTGCCAAGTTTCAAAAGAGAGATCAGTCACGAGTCTTATAGGTCTCCCTTTATATGTGAGGGCACGTTTACCCCTTGCTGCTTTCAGAATTTTCTCTTTATCCTTGTATTTTGCCAGTTTCACTATGATATGTCGTGCAGAAGATCGATTCAAGTTACGTCTGAAGGGAGTTCTCTGTGCCTCTTGGATTTCAATGCCTTTTTCCTTCCCCAGTTCAGGGAAGTTCTCAGCTATAATTTCTTCAAGTACCCCTTCAGCACCTTTCCCTCTCTCTTCCTCCTCTGGGATACCAATTATGCGTATATTATTTCTTTTTAGTGTATCACTTAGTTCTCTAATTTTCCCCTCATACTCCTGGATTTTTTTATCTCTCTTTTTCTCAGCTTCCTCTTTTTCCATAACTTTATCTTCTAGTTCACCTATTCTCTCCTCTGCCTCTTCCATCCGAGCCGTGGTGGTTTCCATTTTGTTTTGCATTTCCTTTAAAGCGTTTTTCAGCTCCTCGTGACTGTTCCTTAGTCCCTTGATCTCTGTAGCAAGAGATTCTCTGCTGTCCTGTATACTGTTTTCCAGCCCAGCGATTAATTTTATGACTATTATTCTAAATTCACTTTCTGTTATATTATTTAAATCCTTTTTGATCAGCTCATTAGCTGTTGTTATTTCCTGGAGATCCTTCTGAGGGGAATTCTTCCGCTTGGTCATTTTGGATAGTCCCTGGTGTGGTGAGGACCTGCAGGGCACTTCCCCTGTGCTGTGGTGTATAACTGGAGTTGGTGGGCGGGGCCGCAGTCAGTCCTGATGTCTGCCCCCAGCCCACCGCTGGGGCCACAGTCAGACTGGTGTGTGCCTTCTCTTCCCCTCTCCTAGGGGCGGGATTCACTGTGGGGTGGCGTGGCCCGTCTGGGCTACTTGCACACTGCCAGGCTTGTGATGCTGGGGATCTGGCGTATTAGCTGGGGTGGGAAGGCAAGGTGCACGGCGGGGGGGGGGGGGCAGGCTTAGCTCGCTTCTCCTTAGGTGATCCACTTCAGGAGGGGCCCTGTGGCAGCCGGAGGGAGTCAGATCCGCTGCCGGAGGTTTGGCTCCGCAGAAGCACAGAGTTGGGTGTTTGCGAGGAGCGAGCAATTTCCCTGGCCGGAACCAGTTCCCTTTGGGATTTTGGCTGGGGGATGGGTGGGGGAGATGGCGCTGGCGAGCGCCTTTGTTCCCCGCCAAACTGAGCTCTGTCGTCCGGGGGCTCTGCAGCTCACCCTCCCTTTGTCCTCCAGCCTTCCCGCTTTCCGAGCAGAGCTGTTAATTTATGACCTCCCAGACGCTAAGTCGCGCTTACTGTTGGAACACAGTCCATCAGGCCCCTCCGCATTTGCAAGCCAGACTCAGGGACTCTGCTTGGCCGGCGAGCCGCCCCTCCGCCCCGGCTCCCTCCCGCCAGTCCGTGGAGCGCGCACCGCCTCGCCGCCCTTCCTACCCTCTTCCGTGGGCCTCTCGTCTGCACTTGGGTCCGGTGAGTCCGTTCTGCTAATCCTCTGGCGGTTTTCTGGGTTATTTAGGCAGGTGTAGGTGGAATCTAAGTGATCAGCAGGACGCGCGGTGAGCCCAGCGTCCTCCTACGCCGCCATCTTCCTCTCCGTCCCGACTCTTTTTTTTTTAATAAAATGAGGCAGAATTCCTTTCTATCCATTCAGCATCCATCCTATAATATAAAAATTTAAGATGTGATCCAAGCCTCCAAATAGCTTACTATCTTATGGATGTCTTAAGATTGCATGCCTCTGAAAGTTGATGAAATACACAAAATAATAGATACCCACATTGTAATTTTCATACAACAAACAATACCTCTATAAGAATTTAGAGTTGGGATTAATCAGTAGAGGGCAGAGTAAATAATAAACATGCAAAGTGTCGATAAATCAGGACCTAAGCTGAAGCATAAGGAAGGGGTAGAAAGGGTTTCAGCTGGTGAAGAAAGAGGATGGTATTTCAGGAAGGAAGCAAGTTGAGCAATGCTTGGATGATAGTTCAATGCATGGTGCAAATAAATGATGATACCAACTCGAGAGAAAGTTCTGTGGTTGGGGTTAGTGGAAAATAGGCTTGTCTAAGTGAAAGGCAGAAAAATTGCAGGGAATCTGGAGAAAAAAAAAAAAAACAGGAGCCGTTAAATCTGTTTAGGAAGGAATTGGGAGTTGTTGTAGAGCTTTTGAACACTAACATAATGAAAGGACCTAAGGGAGATTAATCCAGAGATAGTGTGGAAGATAAATTAGAGTCAGAGAAAGAAAAAAGAGTCACAGAAAAGAGTCAAGAGAAAAGAGCCTGAGAGCTCTTTTAGAAAACTAATGAAAGAATCCAGACCTGTGGTGTCAGAGGCCTAAATAAATGCTACTGACTAAGAGCATCAGCTAAGTTTTTGGAGTTTTTCTTCAGACTCTGATTTCTCTATAACTATTTAATTTCTCTTTTTCATCTTGATTGGATTTGAGCCATTGGTATTTATCTTACGGATCTTTTCACTGATAATGAAAGATTTTTGTTTAACCTTGAAAGACTTTGAATAAACTTTAATTTTTAAAAGCATTTAACATGTATGACATATGAGTGTGTTTATAATGCTCACTATTAAGCTCAATATTGACAGAATGCCAAGTCTGAAATTTTCAACTATGTTATCTTTAATTTCCAAGCTGTGTTAATTTTGCTGCCTGTAGAACCTTCATTTCCATCTCATTATTGTCTCTTTTCTTGAGACTACTCTAGCTAGCACATGTGTCTGAAATGGGTAGATGCTTTTTCTTTGAATTTTACCTTCCTTGTCCTTTTAGAAAATGGAACCTCTCTATTTACATATTTCAAGGGTACTTTTTATGTCATAATTGATTTTGAGGACTGTGGCCTGATACTTCTATTTAGATAGAAATTTATGTAAGTAATTTGAGACATCCTTCAAATTGCAATATCATCAGTATTATATGACCTGTTTTTGAGTACCAACACCAAAAAATCCATTATATACATTTAAAATTTGTTTTTTGTGGGTATTTTCATTTTTTGAATGTAAAACATACTTTTTTCCATAAAGCATATATTTCTAATGGACAATCCTTTGAGCTCTTTATGCAAATTTAGCCCCAGGAAAAGAAACAAGTAGAGTTGAAATGAATGACATTGAATATCCCACGTATGTTCATTTGAGAGTCACTAATGTTCACAGAATGAACAACAAATTGATAAGTGTTCAGGAAAATAAATGACTGGAGATTATTCAAAACATATTCTACAACTAAAAACATTTCAGAACTATTGTGTTTTAGGATATGCAATTCTGATAATTCTTTGAATCAGAGTCAACTGGGCATCATTCCTTTTAAAATCTCCACCTGCTGCTGCAAAACCAGCCTAAATAGTTATGTGGCAACCTGTATTGCATTTTGAAACTTAAATTCTTAGAATAGTAATTTTGCACTGGGGTGCCTGTGTGGCTCAGTTACTTAAGCGTCTGACTCTTAAGTTTGGCTCAGGTCACAATCTTGCAGCTTGTGGGTTTGAGTTCCACATTGGACTGTATGCTGATGGTGCAGAGACTGCTTGGATTCTCTCTCTTCCCTCTCTCTCTCTTCTCCCCCACTTGCACTGTCTCTCTCGAAATAAATAAATCAACATTAAAAAAATATTAGTAATTTTGCACTAGGAATGTATTATCCTTGTTAGAATTACTATAAGTGATTTAATGGTACCATTTCTTCAAAATAAATGCTATTAACTAAATTTTAGCTGTATCAATTTTTTCAACTAAATGTATCAATTATTTAAATACAAATTATAATTAATATAACTTAATATAAGTTAATATGCATTCTGTATTTTTTAAATTATATATAATTTTTCTTTTTTTCTAATAAGAAATAAAATACATTTCATTCTTTGGCAGGAGTCTTATATTATTTTTTCAGCCAAAAGTATATGTAAAAAGTTTTTTTAATCAAAAAACTCCTATGATAAATATCTATTGTTTTTATACTTACAGACCTCATCTACTTTACAGTATAAATCGTATGATGTTATAATTTGACAATATGACTGTTTCCTTTAGCAAAGTATAAACTCTTAAAAGCAAAGTTTTACTAAGTGCTTAATAAATTCATTGATAAGTGAATGCATGAATTTTTTATGTTACTAATTTTTTTGGTTACTTTGGAGTTTGTTTAACATAGGGACATAAATCTTTAGGTACCTAATTTAAATGAATATATAGCTATCTCTGGACTTAAAAAAATGAAATCCAGTTTAAAATTCTTCCACCTTTAAGTAAATGGATTGGTTTCGTATAATTATTGTTAAATATGTTTTCCTAGGTAATCCATTATGGAGTGCATTACAAAATTCTTGTGAAGAGCTGTGATTGATTTATAATGACCTTATTCATTCAGATCTTGATTAGCAATTTCTACATTTATTTCTTTAAAGACAATACAACAGTTTCAATTTAATTTATGATTCCAAGTCGGTGTGGAAGAGATTTTTTGTGGTTACCATTAGGCACATATATAACATCTTATTCAAATAGCAGTCTGTATTAAGTTGATGGTCACTTAAGTTTGTATCCATTCTAAAAGCACTAATTTATCACCCCTCCCTTCTTTATGTATATGATACTATACTTTACATCCTTTTTTGAATGCCTTGACTTTTATACGTATAGTTGATTTTACTGCTTTTGTGCCTTAACCTCTATACTGGTTTTATAAATGATTAATCTAGTGTTTTTATTATCTTTATATTTACCTATAAATATTTTCCTTTCATAATTTTCTTTCTCCTGACTATGGTCTTTCCTTTCCCCTCAAAGTATTCCCTTTAACATTTCTTGTAAGTCTTGTTTTGTGGTGATGAACTCCTACAACTTGTGTTTGTCTGGAAAACTATCTCTTCTTCTAAGGTGAATAATAGTCTTGTTGGGTAGAGTATTTCTAACTGTAGCTTTTTCCCTTTCATCGCTTTGAGTATATCATGTCTCTACATTCTGGCCTGAAAAGTTTCTGCTGAAAAATTAGCTGTAGCCTTATGGAGTTTCCCATGTATGTAACTGTCTTCTTTTTTCTTGTTGCTTTTTAAAATTCTCTCTTTATCTCTATTTTTTTGTCATTTTAATCATTATGTATCTTGGTGTGGACCTCTTTGGGTTTATTTGGCCTGCAGGGGGCAGCGGGGGGTGGCTCTTAATGTCTCCTGGATCTGGATGTCTGTTTTTTTCCCCTAGATTAGGGAAGTTTTTAGCTATTCTTCAAGTAAGATTTCTGCCTTCTTTTCTCTTTCTTCATTTTTTGGGATCCCTATAATATGAATGTTATTACACTTGATGGTGTTGCTGAGCTCCCTTAACCTATTTTCACTTTTTGTTATTCTTTTTTCTTTTTGCTGGTCAGCTTGGTCATTCTGTCTTCCAGTTTGCTAATCTTTCTACTTCCTCAAATCTACCATTGATTCCCTCTAGTATATTTTTAATTTCAGTTATTGAGTTCTTCATATCTGATTTGTTCTTTTTTTTAGTACTTATTTATTTTTGAGACAGAGCACAAGCAGGAGAGGGGCAGAGAGAGAGGAAGACATAGAATCATAAGCAGGATCCAGACTCTGAGCTGTCAGCAGAGAGCCTGATGCAGGGCTCAAACCTATGAGCTCAGGTCATGAGATCATGACTCAAGCTGAAGTTGGATGCCCAACTGACTGACTCCCAGATGCCCCTGATTTGTTCTTTTTTATGTTCTCTATCTCTTTGTTGAACGTCTAACTGGAATCCTCCTTTCTTTTATCAAGTTCATTAAGTATTTTTATGATGATTATTTTGAATCCTCTGTCAGGCATACTGTTTATCTCCATTTCATTTAGCTCTTTTGCTGTGTTTTTGTTCTGATCATTCATTTGGGACATATTTGCCTAGCTTCTTATTTTGTCTAACTCTGTGTTTGTTTTCTATGTATTAGAAAAGTAATTTACATCTCCTATCTTGAAAGTAGTGGCCTTATGAAGAAGAGGTCCTGTAGTGTCTTGTAGCACACTCTCCTTTACACCAGAACCTGGCACTACAGGGCTATCTCCTATGTTGGTTGCATACACCTACTGTTTTAACTTAGTCTAATTTACCTTCAGTTTAGTCATCTGCCATGACACACTTTGCCTGTTGTGGCAAGGGTTTGGTCCCTGTATTGGCAAGGGGCCAGTTTGGGACAGCTCTGTTCTTCTAATTAGGTGGTCTCAGCAGCCAGACAAGATGCTTGCCCTCGGCCCATTTTCTGGGGCTGCAGTTCCACTGATGTGCCAGCTGCTCTCTCTGCATTGTCCCTGAGAAGCTTTCATTGGTGGGTGGGGCCTCCAGAGAGACCAGATATCTTGGTTGTTCTTGGAGATGTCTTTTAAAGATCCCTACCCTTCCAGCATGAATCATCATGTTTACCCCAGGTGCCTTTCATACTGCTGCTTCTATACTATATCTCTGTGGGGTTGTTTTTTATGTGGTCTCACATAACAAACAGGGGGCACTCAGTTTCCTGTCAACCTCTGGCTCTCCTAGAACTGACCCTACTGATTTTTAAAGTACACAAGGGTAAGCAAAACCCTTGAAAAACTCACAAAGTTAAGCCCACTGGTTTTCAAAGCCATATGTTATAGGGATTTGCCTTCCTGGTGTAGGTTTCCTATGCCTGGGGTCCCTGGGGTGTCTGGTGTGCCTGGTGTGGGGTCTGCTTCTCTCCCTTCTCTGTGCTTGTGGTGTCCCTCCCCTGTGGTTAGTCTCAATAGGAGTTTGATTTCTGACTGCTTTCTCTGCCCCTCCTACCCTTTTTTGATGTGGCCTCCTCTCTTTGATCAAGTATGGAAAATATTTTCTGACATTCTTTGGGTCATTTTCTGGGTGCACTGATGTGGCTGTTATCTAGATGTGTCTGTGGGAAGAGATGAGCTTAGAATCCTCCTACTCTGCCATCTTCCCAGCAACCTCTTGGGGGAGATTTTTTGAATGTTGATATGTTCTTATGATAACTTGATGACATTTTGGATAAATATATCTTGTGTCCATATACAGTGCATAAATAATGAGGAATATATAGGGAGGAAAAGACTTTCATATGGCTTCTTGCCATAGTACTCTGAATAATGTCTCTTTGGCAAATTCATACTTCAGCATTTATGTACAATACCAACTTAAACTAGTCATTCTTAATAAGAAGGATGAATTATCATAGCCTAAGGAGATTTTTGAAAATATGGACTCCACTGGAAAATTCTTATATAGACTAGGAATGGCACTCAGCTGTATGTAAGTGGTAATATTATCCAGGTCATTTCTATACATAGCCCTGATATAACTCCTGAATTATAGGCATACAATGCTCATACTTGGGACATATATTTATATTCCAGCTAAGCTGGACATGTATAGATGTTCATATAATATAAATTCTCTTATATGTTTGATACTTTAGGAGTCAGGCCAATAAGCCAAATAATCAATATATCTTAGTGATGGCATGATAGTTTTTTTTTTTTTTTTTCAGGCTGGTTGTTTTACTAACATATAAGAGCGATAGTATTAGAAATATATTCTGGAAGAATGTAAATCTTCTAGGCCACTTAACACCAGTGGTCACAAGTTGAATATATATCCCTCTCTATCCCCATGTCTTAGTTTCTGCTTTTTCTTGGAGACTCCACAACTACTTTCCCTTCTGCACTCTTGTATTTTTAGCTGCCAGGATTAGTGCTTTATTTCAAGAAATTTCATTCTTCTCAGTAGGTGTGAATATCCTTCTCTTTAAACTGCATTTGAGATAATTAACTACTATTCTGAAAGGCTGCCTAAACCATAATCCCTTCCAAATAAGTAAGTTCTTACACTAACAGCAATAATGCTTAGTGTAGATTGCACTAGGCTTTCTGACTTGATTCCAAAGCTATCATTTTTAGTTAACCTAGACACAGAAAAGTCCAGCATTCTATACAGGGGTTAATATAAAATCTCTACTTAATAATGACAGGTACCATTAGTCAGTTACTAACCAATGCAATCTCAGGAGTGGCACAGTAATGAAGCAACAGGTTTCAGTATTTGCATTTCCAGTGTTCAAAATGCACAAGCCTCTCTTGTATTGCTATATGCTATTTCCTAATTGAAAACTTCTTTACCTTTTCCACCATGAGATTCCATGTTTATAATCTGATATTCAGAGGAAAATAAATATAATTCTCACATGTGTTAGATTAAGAAGATAATAGTACAAAAAAATGAAGGAAAGAATACTACATAAAATAAGTGTCATGAATCAAGGTGGGGAAATTATACTTTTGCTCCAAACCAAAGTTTTAAAAAATTATCAAAAAACTAACACAAGTAGAAAGAGTTACCTCCATTAGAGATTATGCCTTTTGACTGATTACATTTTAGAGGCTTCTTTAGACTCTAGACTTTAGACCCCAGACCTCCCTTTTCTTAGAACATTTGCTTTAGAAAACTGGTTAATTGTAATTTTTTTTCTCTTCCTCTTTGAGTTGTAAATCTTTCAAAAGGTCCTTGTAAGGTTTAACCCAGGAATGTCTTTCTGAAGTATCAGGAACCATCCCTTTGAAATCTAATTATCAAAGATGGGCCCCAGTCTCTCACCTTCTGTGGGGAGATAGGAACTTCACTCTGTCTTGACCCTGCTGCAATTTATAAAATTACCTTCCACTATGAAAATGGAAGAAAGTTTACTTATCCTATGAGTAAAACCATTTGGCAAACAGGGTAGCCTATGATTACTACCATCTCAGTTCTTACAAATTCCCTAATCCTTTTTTTTTTTTTCTCTCTCTCTTGGTCGAGTTGAGCTCAGTCTGAGGTCTAGTCTCTTTCCCAATTGCAGTAATCTTGAAGAAAGTCCTCACTGCCTGCTTAACCTTATCTGGGACAGTTTTTGCTCCAATACTCTCACTCTTTCCTCTCCTTCTTCCTTAAATAATGCTGTTTATGGTAGAATCCATAAAGAAAAAGATGCCAAGGCCACACTAAATTCATGCACTATTGGCAGAGAATAGGAATAACTAAGACTATATGACCAAGAAAGTCCAAATCAAAAAGAAAGTTGATTAGGAAGGGAGAAATGGGTCCTTGCTTTTGAGGTGGCAAGTTATCCTTTCTCTAGAGCTGCCCTAAATAACATTCCATTTCTTCATAAATTCACTGAGACAATTTTCTGTGATTTGTTGTACTAGATTTCAAGGATCATTACTTTTACTGTCTTTATTCCTCCCAAAGGATGGTTACCAGAAAATTCCCAGAATTCTCCCTCCACAAGGCAAATGAAAGTTCTTAAGTTTGGGTAAACTGTTCAGCAAACATTTTCAAGGGATGGAGAATTCTTAAAAGAGGAATCACAGGACACATGGATATTGTAGTGAAATTCACAGGTTAAAAACACAGCTCGCTCAGCCCCCCTCCCTCTCCCAATTTCTTTATTGGGCAAACACACTTTATTTATCTTATTCTGTTTCCTCTGGGATGGGGAAGTCTTTTATTCTTATAGTGCTTATAACTTTTAAGCTTAAGTGGAAGAAAACTTCTTAGTCCCCTCCCCTAGACTAAAAAGAAAAGTGGATCTTATTGTTGGATTAAAGAGAACAAATGAAATTTGGAGATATATCACCATAAATAACATTTTGGTTGCTCTTGACTTTTTCAAGGTCATATTTCCTCACTAATACAGATCTTTCTTTTTTTCTTACCAACAAGAGAATATCTCCCAAACCAAGCCAAAACACACACACACACACACACACACACACACACACACACACACCGAGAGCAATTGAGTATAATGAAAATTGTTTTGAGGTGCAGACTTTAAAATATGTGATATAATACTGAATATTGTATTTAGTTCATAAATATATTGAACCAGGAATCTAAAGGCTGGAGTAATATTCCAGTTTAGCTACTATTAGCTTTTGCCTTTGAGCAAGACATTTGAAATCTATGAACCTCAGTATTTTGCCTAAAGATAGAAATAGTGATTCCTGCTGTAAGAATATCAGAAGAATACTTTTAAAATTGAATGCAATACTGAATATGAAAATGATTCATGAAATATGAATACGTACAAAACTAAAGATGACAGTACTAAGGAAAATAGTCCATTAGTGCTTGATGTTGTACATCTTAAATCAAGTATTGACTTAAACAACACTGATATTTCAAAAATCTAGAAGTTGATACTAATCAGTTTGAGAAGAAACATCTTAGAGAATGTAAAAAAAAACTTTTGGATGACATCCATGGTGTGCTTATGTAAGCATTCAGGTATTCAGGTATATTTATTTACCAGAGATTTTTATTCATATGGTTAAATGCTTACTGCAGTTCAGGGTCTTTCTGTTGCAACTACTAAATGTATAGTTTTGAGTGTATTTATAGAGCAGTGTTTAGCTTTGTTGATTATAATGAATTAAAATTTGACAACAGTGATGGTTTTATGAAGCTATAGTCTCTCCCTAAATTAACTTGAAACTACATTTTTAAACCAGACAAAGTGTATTCTAAGGAATATATCAAAAAATAAACATGTAAAAACAATCTAAGAACAATTTTGTAGAAGAAAAGTTAATAGAGATTTGGATTTCCTTGTGTCAGAAATGCAGTTAAACCTTAAAGCATTTTCTATAGCCCTGTGATTTTACAGCAAGATCATTGAAATAGAACACAGAGTCATGAGATAAATCCCAATACCTAGATGGATTTGGTAGGTGAATGTCTGGTCCCACTTCAAATTGGGGAGGAGAAGGGAATGAGTTGTTTTAATACAAGAGGTTCAGCCTTCTGGCTCATGATAGACATACAAACAAAAAATATAAACAGATGCCCACTTCATTCCTTACACCATGTAAAATTCAAGGTGGATAATAATTCAGAAGTTAAAAATGAAACTGCAAAAGTGTTAGAAGAAAACATAGGCATATATACCTTTATATATGTTAGGAATAGGCAAACACTTTCTAAACATAATCTGTAATATCCTAATAAAATTAGCCAAGATAGTACATAAATTTATTTCCTTCGAAGAGTAAGGTGGATCAATACTCAGGATATGAAGAATCTGAAAAATGTGGATATTTAAAAAGAAATAGTGAAAAGAGTATGTGTTATTTGTACATGCCCTCCTTGTATAAAGATAAATAAATAAATGCATGCTAGTTCTCATATATGAAGAATATTTTTTTTAATGTTTCGATCTTTTTATTTTTGAGAAAGAGATAGGGTGCATGCACATGAGCAAGGGAGGGGCAGAGAGAAAGGGAGAGAGAGAATCCCAAGCAGGCTCCATGCTGTCAGCACAGACCCTGATGCGGGGCTCGAACCCATGAACCATGAGATCATGACCTGAGCTGAAATCAAGAATGGGACACTTAACCACCTGAGCCACACAGGTGCCCCATGAAGACTATTTATGAAAAAAGCATATGGAAATATATTTAAAGCAAACTATTATTAACATTTATTTGAGGAAAAATGTTCTCTAGACTCTGAAGAAGACAAATGTTAGAGCTAGGGTTTCCAAAACCCTTGCTTTTAATATCTATTTAACCTTCATTTTAGATTCAATTTTAACATGTGTTCTAGTGAATTTTTATTTTTTAATATGTGTAGGAAACAGTACTCCATTGTTTATATTGGTGTTAATATAATATGGTTTGAAATCTTGTAGAAGTATTTTTAAATAATTGAGTTTCTTACAGGGTTTGTCTTTTGATGATTTTTTTTATTAACTTCTATAATAGGTAATTGTGTAAAAGTTATCCCAGTGATTTTCTATACAGACAAGAAATATAATATAATCAAAAAATATCTGAAGAAATATACATTACTGGGGTCAGATTGGACCAAAGTAATAAGAAAGTTCAGTTACTGACCTTCTCCCAAACAAGGCTCTGCTCTAACACTAGATATCCAGGAAAGCTTAGGGGGTGAAGGGATTGGCCTTGAATCTACGATCTAGATTGAGAGCATGAAATACACCATAAAGCAAATAAAGCAAATAATATAATTTTATTTTTGATAAGAGTGCTTAAAAAATTAAGCTTGAGAGGAGTTGTTTCAGATAGAATACACAGAGGGTATTTTTTCTGAGGAGATGACATTTCAACAAAAACTGTAATAAAGTGAAAAAGAGCTATGCAAAAATTGTCCAGATGCAATTTACAATGGCATAGTTAAGTTGCAGCTATAAAACCTGTGTGTCTTTGAGGAATGAGCTGGGTCAGGAGTTGGAAAAAAGTAAATCAGAACGCTAAGCAGAGAGTACATTATGTAAGGTCTTGTTGATCACCTGATGGTATTGAGCACAGAAAGGATAAAATATGATTTATATTTTACAAAGGTTACATCACCTGCTGCCAAAGAATGAAATGTCTTTGGGTTTGGTGGGTGTTGGCAAGTGTGGGGGTATGGGAGCCAGAGTACTGCTATGGTCTCTGCTAAAGAAGATGGTAGCTAGCTTGGTCTAAGGAAATAGTGGTAGATTTAGTGATAAGTTGTTTGATTCTGATTTTGAAACTTGAGCCAGTAGGCCTTGAAGATGGATTTCATGTGAGGTATAGGCAAAGCAAGGGATTCACCACGACTCCTATATTTTGCCACTGAAGACTGGGTAAATGGTGTGCTTTATTAGAATGGGGAATCCTGTGTGAGAAGTAGGTTTTGCAGGAGTGCTCAGAAAGTAAGATTTTGTTTTCATATGCAAAATTTGAGACACCTGGTATTCTAGGTGTCAAAAAGTCAGTTCAATATGAGTCGATAGCTCATAGAAAGTGTCAGACTAGAGATACAAATTTGGGAGTGATCAGTGTATATTTAAGGTCGGAGGATGAATTTTCCTTATAAATGAAGAGGAAAAGGCCAATATTTGTTCCTGATATTTATGTTTTATATAATAGATGGTATATATTTTTTTTCTTTCTTTCTTTTTTTTTTTTTTTTTTTTGGCTGGGTAGATGAATTAGGTCAGAAATGTAATAAAGAACATTGATAATGTATAACCGAGGGGGAGCAGCAATGGTAAGTTCAGTGACTTTCCTTTTTGTATAACATGATGTGAGTATTGGACAGAAGGTTCATGAAATTGAGCCCTTTTTAGGCTCTGCACGAATAGCAGAGAGATTCTCCCTGTCTCTCTCTATCTGCCCCTCCCCTGCTCATGTTCTCCTTCTCTCCCTCTCTCCCAAAATAAATAAATAAACTAAAAAAATTAAAAAAATCAATTGACTGTGAAAATAATGACTATTTTGGTCTCTATTCTGCCCCATTGATATATAATTGATTCTGGTTATCTGTGGTAGTTTTGTTCTATAAAGTCCACTGTGCTGATAAATACTTAGCAGTTACTCTTAAGGGAGATATAGGGTTAGGTTCTTGTAAACCTCTGGTCACAACATTTTTTCAGTTGATCAATATATACTATTGTTATACATTTGTTTCTGTTTTAGAACATCTTATTTAATATACTGTTGATTCATCAACATTGAACTCACTGCCAACAGCACTAAAACTCATACCTGAATGATGTTTATCTAATACACTCATTTTCTCCATAAGGCACATGGTAGCCTTCTTCAGCTTATAAGCCCTAGATAGTATTTGAACACGATGCTTGGGAACATTCTAAACAGCAAAATCACCAACTAAAAAATGTGAAAAGCATGGCACTAAATAGACTGCAAAAAAGGACATTTGTTTACACTATGAGTTGAAAGAAGGCAGAGTGTTGCCTAATTGGATGTCAGCTGGGAAAGTGTCAGGGGACTCAAAATGTTACTGCTCTGTGTATGTCTGAGACTGCACAGCATATCTTGATTTGGGGGTTACAAATAATATTAGTGAGGAAGTAAGTTCACAAATAGAGAATTTTTTTTTTTTTAATTTTTTTTTTTTCAACGTTTATTTATTTTGGGACAGAGAGAGACAGAGCATGAACGGGGGAGGGGCAGAGAGAGAGGGAGACACAGAATCGGAAACAGACTCCAGGCTCTGAGCCATCAGCCCAGAGACCGACGCGGGGCTCGAACTCACAGACCGCGAGATCGTGACCTGGCTGAAGTCGGACGCTTAACCGACTGCGCCACCCAGGCGCCCCACAAATAGAGAATTTTTTCCTAAGCCGGGGCTCTTATGTTCCTGGGGAAAGGAGGGGCAATGCCGGGCCCTGGCTGGGCCTCAGAAGCCCAGCGGGACCAGGATGCTTCACAACATGAAAGGGTGAGCATCTCTGGGTCACAGAGATACCTGCAGTACATCTGCACCCACCCTGATGTGGCCAGCACTTCCCTTTGTCTTCAATGTAATGATTTCATCATAAGTTTATACAACTTAATAGCCACTACATTTAAAACTGGTGAACACAATTAATGAAAATCAGCATTTAAATAAGCACATTAATGTGTAATTCTTTATCTCATGTAATTTCTTTTCTAAACTCAGTCTTGTCTTCAATTGAGTAAGATCATGACTTCTAGCATTATTTTCCTGCATGTATCCCATAAGACATAGTATTTTTTTTTATTTATTAAAAAAAAATGAATTGCTTATAGGTGTGACATGCACAAAGGCCAGATTGGGATTTTATGTTATGAAAGATAATGTAGCTTATTGGTTAAGAAAATGTACTCTATTATAAATATATTATTATCACATTTTTCCAAAATGTTTTTATTTAAATCAAACTCAAGCTTGCACAATTTTATTTCCATAATCTCTAGTATTAGAAGATTATTTTGTTAAAACAACTTTGTATATCCAAAATATATTAGAAATCTTAAAAATTCAGTGTAATTGCATTAAAACCATGGTATCCATAAGGTGGACACAGAAAGTAATATATTAAGTTCATGTCCATACAAATATCCGTGTTTAATGTAAAATTACAAAACTGAACACTGACAAAAGTTGAATTAATGCATTCTAATATTAAAAATAAAAACAAAAGACTTTGGAATTTATAGAAAGAAAGACTTTTATATGCTGCCTTGGTGCTGCCTATTTGCCTCTTCTCTGCCACTCGTTTGCTACATGACTGTGCAATTTTCTCGTAACCTCACTGTGCCTCAGTCTTCATCTGTAAAAACAGAAGTAACATAACACCTCATCAAATGTTTTTCTTTGCTTGGTTTTTGTTTGGTCACCTGATTCTTTTTTTTTTTTTTTTTAAATGAGGATCAGATGAAGTATAGCACTTAAAACAGTAGGTGTCACATTTTTAGGACCATAGAAGTTTAGTATGGTAGGAATAGTATTATCTAAGATGAATTTTTCTTTTACTGATTTTAAAATCTATTTGCATATATTTTTTAAATTTTTTTAATGTTTATTTATTTATTTCTGAGACAGATACAGAGCATGAGCAGGGGAGCAGCAGAGAGAGGGGGAGACACAGAATCAGAAGCAGGCTCCAAGCTCTGAGCTGTCAGCACAGAGCCCAACGCGGGGCTCGAACTCACAAACCGTGAGATCATGCATGACCTGAGCCAAAGTTGGTCGCTCAACCGACTGAGCCACTCAGGCGCCCCCTATTTGCATTTATTAATAGGTCATCTACCTGTGTTCTTTGGCCTGTCACATGTCCTTATATTTTCATGGCCCAGAAAATTTTACTAGTGTGTTTTCCTATAAGTACATGCATGCATATATATTCTCCTAAGTTGAATGTTTGTAATTATTTCTTGTATTTATATATACAGCCATAACTTCACACACCTGACTCCTATATTGCTTTTTGCAGTATTTATTGAATACTTTCTCTTTTTTTAATTAAATGTTTATTTATTTTAAGAGAGAATGAGCACAAGCAGGCAAGGGGCAGAGAGAGAGAGAGAGGGAGACAGAGGGGGAAAGAGAGGAAGAATCTCAAGCTGGATCTGTGCTGTCAGCGCAGAGCCTGATGTGAGGATGGAACTCACTCACTGTGAGATCATGACCCAAGCTGAAATCAAGAGTCTGACACTTAACCAGCTGAGCCACCCAGGTGCCCCTGAATCCTTTCTAATGACAAAAATGAAAGTTACTGTCCCTCACCTTTCCTCTCCATCTGCCCCTCCATGCTATTTAAGATATTACTTTAATATTTAAATATTTTATTATTAAGTATATTTAAAATCCCTTTATTTCATGTATCCATTTATCTATAACCCTCATCTGTAAGATGTAAACAGTTTACTAATTTATATTTCCCCTTCCTCTTTTAACTTAGCTAGATAAGAAATTATAACCTGCATTAAGCCTTAATTTTTGAATAAAATACAAACCATGTCTACCTCAAATTATTTGGAAGTTATAAAAATGATGATTTAAATTCTTTGAGATGAGCTCATAGTAACAACTATTTCTGAATTCTAGTATCTTCACAAAGACTTGTTGATACTATATTAGAACTAAAGATAACTGGGCATACAGTACTTGGCATATGCTTTCTTTTTTGGATATTTACTTGGAATTGCTCCACTATATTGTATCATTGAATGTTGCTCTAAAATAACATAAGCCATCTTGTTCTTTTACTCTTATGTAACATGATTTTCTTGTCTTTTTAACCAAACAAGCAGAATTCTTTGAAAATAAGTAACTTTGTGCGTATGTATCCTAGTACTGACCATCTGAGCTTAATTTACTCAGGCCATAGTATGCCTTTTCAATCTGTGAATCTAAATCATCTTTTCCTTTTGGAAATATTTCCAGTTGGAATTACATTGGAATTACAAAAAAATATTGGAATTACATTCATTAACTTCTGCTCAATTAGTTTAGCTTCTTTTGACAAACCAATGATGTGCATTTTGGAATTTTGACTGTATTCAGTAGAGAGGGAGAAAGAGAATCCCAAACAGGCTCCACACTCAGCACAGATCCTGATGAGGGGCTCCATCTCATGAACCGTGAGATAATGACCTGAGCCAAAATCCATAGCTCAACACTTAACCAACTGAGCCACCGAGGCACCCCAGTCTAATACTTTTGACCTCATGCATTTCTATTTCATTTTGCTCTCTTCTTTTCTGTTGTCTATCATCTAAATCTCTTACTTCATTTTCAGCCATTTGATTTTATCCAGGAACTTCAAATATACCTGCATTTCTAAAACAGTATTATTTTTTTCCTTTCCTTTTTTCCTGAACTTTCTGAGTCCTATATCTTTGCTTGATGGCCTTTTTATAAATTATATTGCTTCAAATCTTATTTTATCTTCATATTAATATAAGTGATCACAAGTTCTGTTTGTTTAATGAAATCACTTTTTCTTATGAAAATATTCATGTTCCATGCATTTCTTGTCTCTTCCCCCCCCCCCAATTTTTGGTAAATATCCTGTGCTGGTTCCTTTTTGGTTGCTCATCTGAATCAGGTGAACCTTTTCCAAGAGGGATCCATTTATATCCAATCCATAAGGGCAAGACCATATCCTCATTCCCAGGGAGAGCATGTGTTTTTTGTTTGTTTGTTTTTGTTAAGTATTTACTACTCCCCTCCATAGATAGAGGCAGATGTACAGCATTATTCATGATTCAAGTCTCACCTCATCACTCACACTACTCTTCTAGACACCTGGTTGTTTTGATTAATGTAAACGTGGTCTGAGTAATTTCCTCATTCAATTCCTCCATGCCTATTTTTTCAGTTCTAGGGAATTTGCCAATGTTGCAAATAAATGTTTTGGTCATCCTTCATCTTACCTTGTCAGATATTTCTGGGAACTTCAAATAAAATCAAAATCTCTCCTTTTCTACTGAAATCAGAGATTTGGGGAAACTTTCCATCTATGTGGTTATTTGTTTACTTGTTATTTCTTTGCAAA